>NW_028318754.1:1195000-1415000 GCF_062004578.1 Staurois parvus
AAATTTTTAGCTGGGGTGCCCAAACTTTTGATCCCCACTCATATATATATATATATATATATATATACACACACACACACATACACACAGTGAAGGAAGTAAGTATTTGATCCCCTGCTGATTTTGAATGTTTGCCCACTCACAAAGAAATGATCAATCTAAAAATCGAATGGTAGGTGTATTGTAACACAGAGACAGAATAGCAATAAAAAAAATTCAAAAGAAATGCATGAGTAACAAATTATGCACGAATTTGCATGTTCATGAGGGAAATAAGTATTTGATCCCCTTAACAAAACATGACTTCGTATTTAGTGGCAAATCCCTTGTTGGAAATCACTGAGGTCAGATGTTTCCTGTAGTTGGCCACCAGCTTTGCACACATCTCAGGAGGGATTTTGGCCCATTCCTCTTGACAGATCCTCTCCAAGTCATTATGGTTTGGTGGCTGACGTTTGGCAACTCGAACTTTCAGCTCCCTCCACAGATTTTCAATTGGACTAAGGTCTGGAGACTAGCTAGGCAACTCCAGGACCTTAATGTGCTTCTTCTTGAGCCACTCCTTTGTTGCCTTGGCCGTGTGTTTTATGTCATTGTCATGCTGGAACACCCATCCACGACCCATTTTCAATGCCCTGGCTGAGGGAAGAAGGTTCTCACCCAAGATTTGATGGTACATTGCCCCGTCTATCGTCCCTTTGATGTTGTGCAGTTGTCCTGTCCCCTTAGCAGAAAAACACCCCCAAAGCAGAATGTTTCCACCATTATGTTTGACAGTTGGGATGATGTTCTTGGGGTCATAGGCAGCATTCCTCCTCCTCCAAACACAGAGAGTTGAGTTGATGCCAAAGAGCTCAAGTTTAGTCTTTTCTGACCACAACACTTTCAACCAGTCCTCCTCTGCATCATTCAGATATTCAGTGGCAAACTTCAGATGGGCCTGGACATGTGCTTTCTTGAGCAGAGGGACCTTGTGGGCACTGCGGAATGTCAATCCTTGGCGTAGTGTGTTACCAATTGTTTTCTTGGTGACTGTGGTCCCAGCTGCCTGGAGATCATTGACAAGATCCTCACATGTGGAGTGTGAATGGTCATGAGAACAGTGAGGAATTATCCCAGAACTACGAGGTGAAATCTTGCATGGTGCACTAGATCTAGGGAGACTGACAGTTGGTTTGTGTTTCTTCCATTTGCAAATGATTGCACCAACTGTTGTCACTTTTTCACCAAGCTGCTTGGAGATAGTTTGGTAGCCCAGTCCAGCCTTGTGTAGGTCTACAATCTTGTACCCGACATCCTTGGTCTTTGCCACCATGGTGGAGAGTTTGGCATCTGATTGTTTGATTGCTCTTGTGGACAGGTGTCCTTTTTACAGGTAACAAAATGAGACTAGCAGCACTCCCTTCAAAAGACTGCTTCTAATCTCAGCTTGTTACCTGTATGAAAGACACCTGGTAGCCAGAAATCCTGCTGAATGATATGGGATCAAATACTTATTTACCTCATGAACATGCAAATCAGTGCATAATGTTAGACATGTATTTCTTTTGAATTTTTTGTTGCTATTCTGTCTCAGTGTTACAATACACCTACCATTCGATTTTTAGACTGATAATTTTTGTGAGTGAGCAAACATTCAAAATCAGCAGGGGCTCAAATACTTCTTTTCTTCACTGTATATATACATACACATATACACACACACATACATATATACATACACACACTGGATATAAAAAGTCTACACACCCCTGTTAAAATGTCAGGTTTCTGTGATGTAAATAAATTCGTCAAAGATAAAGCTTTTCAGAACTTTTCCACCACGCCATGGTCGGGAATCGAACCCATGACCCATTTACTGCAAGGCAGACATGCTAACCACTAAGCCACTGTGCCGCCCCTATATTGCAACATCTCTTTCCATTCTTCAAGAACATTTTTTTAGAGCCTGGATGCTGGATGGAGAGTGAAGCTCAAATTGTCTCTTCAGAATTCCCCATAGGTGTTCGACTGGGTTCAGATCAGGAGACATACTTGGCCACTGAATCACTTTCACCCTGTTCTTCAGAAATGGAACAGTGGTCTTAGATGTGCGTTTTGGATCATTGTCATGCTGGAAAAGTGCACACCGACCAAGGACACAGACCAAGGTAGCATTTTCTCTTTCAATATAGAGCAGTACATTTGTGAATTCATTATACCATCAATGAAATGCAACTCCCCGACACCAGCAGCACTCACGCAGCCCCACAGGACACTCCCACCACGTTTCACTGTAGGCACCATGCATTTTTTTTTTTTGTACTCACCGTTGCAACGCCATAGTTTTGAAGCCATCAGTTCCAAAAACATTTCTTAGTCTCATCCCTCCAGAGTACAAAGTCCCAATTGTCTTCTTTTTCAGCATAGGCACTAATACATTCTAGGTGGGCTTTTTTGTGCATGGACATTAGGAAAGGCTTCCTTTGTGGATGACACCCATGCATGCTATTCCTCTGTAGTGTATGCTGTATTGTGTCACGGAAAACAACCAGTCTGGCTTTCTATTTCTTTAACTAACTGCACTGAACTTGCATGCTGATTTTCTTTAGCCCTTCTCATCAGAAGATGCTGTCGAGGTGTTAACTTCTGTGGATGGCCTGGATGTCTCTATGAGATGGTTGCAGTTCCATCTTTGTTTAATTATTGCATCACTTTTGCTACGGTATTTTGACTGATAAGTAAAGCTTTGCTGATCTTCTTGCAGCCTTCATCGTTCTTGCGTAAATAAATTATTTTCTCTCTCAGGTCTTGACATCTCTCTTCCATGTGGTGTCATTGCTGACAGCATGAAATCGGAAGGGGTTTTCTTTAAATAATGCCCTTTTATAATCAGCTATCTGCTGGACACCTGTTTAATGAATAGATTCACTTGTAGTTGAATTATTAAGATTTTGTCTCTGTGAGATGTTCAAAGCTTGGGTTATTTTTTTTTAAAAACCCTGCTTTAAACTTCTTCACAATTTTATCTCTGACCTGTCTGGTGTGTTCCTTGGCCTTCATGATGCGGTTTACTAATGTTCTCTAACAAACCCGAGGGCTTCACAGAACAGCTATATTTATACTAAGATTAAATTACACACAGGTGGACTCTATTTACTAATTAGGTGACTTCTGAAGGTAATTGGTTCCACTAGATAGTTAGGGGTATCAGAGTGAAGATGGCTGAATACAAATGCTCGCCACACTTTTCAGATATTTGTAAAAAATGTTGAATGGAATATTCCTTCTACTTCACAAGTATGTGCCACTTTGTGTTGGTCTATCACATAAAATCCCAATAAAATACATTTATGTTTTTGGTTGTAACATGACAAAATGTGGAAAATTTCAAGGGGTATGAATACTTTTTCAAGGCAATGTAGCTACAAAAGGTGGGGTATTCCCCTGTGGGGTACTCACACACTATAGTGGGGATTAAGGTGCATGTGTCTGGAAGCAGTACGTGATAACCCAAGTTAAGACCATTCCTTCAAATCCTTGTAGTGAAAGGTCATCAGGAAGGACTTGAATACCGAACCCTCTCAGGGAAAGGTTGGGAGGAAGCTGAATAGTTATAAGGGCTCTAGGTAGAAGTTGCGTTAACCATCTGCCAACCGCTTACAGTAAATATACTGAAAGCGGGTGGCAGATGCAGGCACAATCACGTACATGTATGTCACAGGTGTCAAACTGGCGGCCCTCCACCCGTTGCCAAACTACAAGCCCCATGAGACATTGCAAGACTGACATCTACAAGCATGACTCCAAAAGTCACAGACATGATGGGACTTGTAGTTTTGCAACAGCTGGAGGGCCGCCAGTTTGACACCCCTGATGTATGTGATCACCTTCTTCTGGTTTGGTACACATGCGCATCCCTGCCGACCCATGTTGTGACTGGACACAGCACAAGTTTGGTAGCTGGTTTCACAAAAACACAGAACTCCACGTAGAGTGAACAGCAATCTAGCTGTTTTTCAGGAAAGTAAAAGCAGCACATATTACACAGCTAGGCACACAATTAACCCCTAGATTACCTCTAGATTTTAAATGCTTCACAGCCAGTATCATTAGTACAGTATTGGCACTGTTCACTGTATTAGTGTCACTATTGAGGTCAGTGTGCATCCCAGCTAGCACCAGATTGCCCACCACACTATCAGTCCCAGTCACTGATCAGCACCATTACCAGTATAGCATTATAGCTGTGTCCAGCATATACCATAGGTTGTAGATATTATAACTTTTTGCACAAACCAATATACACTTATTGGGATATTTTTTTTTTTTTCTTTACCAAAGACAGATGTAGCAGAATAAATTTCTTCATGAATTTAGACCAAAATTTATTTTTTTTATGGATAGGTTTTAAAAGAGAAAAGTAGAACATTATTTTCCCAAAATTTGTGCTTGTGTTTATATAATAAAAAAATTAGTGATCAAATACCACCAAAAGAAAGGTCTATTTGTGTGAAATACATTACATAAATGTCATTTGGGAACAGTGTTACATGACCATGCAATTGCCAAAGTAGCACAGGGCTGAATAGCAAAAATGCTCTGGTCATGAAGGAGATAAAACCTCTCAATTGTCAGGTGGTTAAAGTGTGCAATTAGTGGTGTGATTTGACACCTAGTTAGAGCTCAGTCTCAGGTGCTTGAGTAGTTGCATTTATTTCATGGTTTAAACTAATCAAATTTGTAACTAAAATTAATTTCCTAACATAGCCCTGTTTTACACAGTAACAGTCAAAAATACAGGCTGACACTGTCTTGCCTGTCCACCACACTGGCCATAACTTTATGACCACCCACCTAATATTGAATCCCCTTTTGCGTCCAAAACAGTCCGGACCTATTGAGGCATGGAAACCACTAGACATCTAAAGGATCTGCTACTGATGGTTTGGTGCCAGATACCTTCAACATGGAACTCCACCAAAAAGGGGGAAGTTACGCTTTAAGGGCCAGTCCCCCACTCCTCTTTAAGGATTGGCACCTTTGGGGATCCGAGGGGCCATCCCCTGAAGACCCCTTCAGGTGTATGCCTATCAGCCATTAATGTATGACCACTGCCAGGTAAAATAGTCACAGACTGGCAAGGGTGCCCATGTTGACTTGTGTCCAAAGCCAAAACTGCCTACATTAGAACGTGAAAACCCATGTTCCACAGCCCTGGACCTGTATAGTACCCTGCTGCTAACGCAATGTATTGAGTACCAAGCTGAGTGCCTCACACAGAATCCAGTCCCCGATGCAACATTACAGGCCATCCCCACAGTGGTGGAGTCTGGTTACTGCTCCCAAGATTTTACTGAGGTTGCACCAATCCAGATACACTGCTTCTTTGTAAACAGTAGAACAGCATGAGGGATGATTGAAAAGTTGGAAGAGAAAAAATAAAACTAGTGAACCTGTTCTCTGGGCACAAGAGTCCATCACCTTCAGTCAATAGAAAAAATTATGGACTCACAGAGCAAGGTAGGGTTATATGGGAAGGCACCCAGGAGGGGCGTCATCAAAAGTTTTGCCAGTGTTCAATTACTTGAAGGTACAAGCCTATAACCCATGGTGTAGGAATACGTTACCTGGGTCCCGTACTGTATGATTAAGGCCATCAATTTAGGTCTGAGTATTGCTTAAAGTGCTTCTAAGGATAGAAAGTTTTTTTTTTGTTTTTTTTTGTTTTTTTTTTTTAACCTTAAAAGCGGAGTTTCACTCACTCTGTAAAAAAATAAGTCAGCAGCTACAAAAACTGTATCTGCTGACTTTTAAAAAAACAACCACGCACCTGTCTCATGATCCTGCGTTGCCCCCCGCCACAACCAGTTTCACCGACCGTCCTGTATTCCAAGCGTTGACATCTTCAGTGTGGGCACCCGGCTGTGACAGCTTGCGGCTTCACAGCCGGGTGCCCACTGCGCATGCGCGAGTAGCGCTGCGCTTCCTGAATGGCCCGTCTTCTGGGACAGGTCATGTGTCCCACAAGACTTTGGGGAGGGAGGGTAGGACGACAACTTCTGTTCCCGATCGCCTAGGCAATTGCAGCGGAAGGGAGAGCAAGTACCTGTCAAATTCGGGTACCTGTTCCTCCCCGCTCCCCAAAGGTGCCAATCCTTAATGGGGAGTGGGGGACTAATCTTTAAAACTGAGCTTCCCCTTTTGGGTGGAACGCCGCTTTAATGCAGGTGTCCAAAAGCAGAGCCTCTCTCCTCTTTCCCCTTACTGGACATGAAGGCAGCAGTGGGAGCCTTGGTTTCCTGCTATGGTCAATCAAGAGGCTATCGGGGCACTTGGCGGGGGGGTTTGGAGTGTTGGCAGGGGACTCCAGAAAAAGGAGGATCGGGGCTGCTCTGTGCAAAACCATTGCACATAGCATGCAAGTAGGACATGTTTGTTATTAAAAAAAAAACCAAAAAAACAAAAACACATTTGCAATCACAATCAAAATATATTTTCTGAAAGCAGACAGCTTGAGAATAAAACTATTAGTGCAAAGTTTTTAGGTCACACAATATTAACGCTTTATCAAATGCAAAATTTCAGTAAAAAGTACACTACAGTTAATTTTAGAGCACATAAAAGCATTATATTACCCAATTTTTTGGTAAATTATAACAGATTAGGTTGTGCCAATTAAATGGATACCCAACATGTCAAGCCTTAAAGTGGCATTTGCTCAAATTTTTTTTTTTCGGGGGGGGGGGGGGGGGGGGGGTAAACTGGTTGAAACTTTACTTTAAACTTTTTGTGCCAAAGTCCCCTTTGGGAAACATTTAATGAAACATTTAGAGTCTATTAGCCCCTGATGTATTACCTGTCCTCCAACTAAGCTAATAAAGCACAAATTGTAATGTACAGGGGAGCTTGGATGCAATCGGGTGGCCATAAAGCAGCCAGATTGCTTCCATCTGACTGTCGGCTTGTCAGACTTGCACCCCCTAAACATGCAAAGGAAAGGAAACAAATGCTGAAACATGAGCAACACAACTATTGACTTCCTCAAAATATCAACTGCTATTTTTGCCACTACTCAAAGTACTTTCGCGTTGCTATCCTGGAATAGGCATGCAGCAAGTCAGAGCTTTTGTATCACTGACACCAAGTAAGCCAAAGAATCAGAATGACAGATAAGCAACTAGCATTTTCAGAAGCTTACAGGGTTGTTTGTAACAGTCAATACCAATAAACATTTAAAATCAGCATTTTATGGAAACATTTGAATGGATAGTGGATTGCTCAATACAAACACTACCACCACTTGTTCCTTTTTTTTTCTCTGGGTTTGATAAAAACGGTCTCAAAAGTCTGAGGCTGTTACTAGCAATTCCATTGAAGAAAAATGGTGACACAATACCACTTGATATAATCAATTTTCCCCTACTGGATATCTGTCTTCCCCCCATGTGTATAGAAAAACTTACTACTATCGCAAACTATATTAATGAAAAAGATTTATTGTAAGCCAAAAATTTAGATTTTGCTATGCAACATTATTAAATGGTATGCACTTCTGAAAAGATTTTAAAAAGCATTATGAAATGTATGTTGCGTAATAAAAAAATGTAGTTACATAGAAGGGCTTAATGGAAAACACAAAATGCAATTCGCTTCACTTTTTTTTTTTTTTAACAACCCAAAAAGAAACCAGTTAACACAAGTATATATTAGAATCATAGTTAAAATGCCAATACAAAAAAAAAATCATAAAAAAGGACATGATTGGGAAATATACTTTTTGGAGAAAATTTTAACAAAAAGCTTCTAAAAATATAAACAAACTTGCAAACCAAAAATAAAAGCATGATTATTTAACAGTCTATCTACAACATACCATGGATAAACTTACCAAGAAAATATGAGATTTTAACTCTTGTATAAAGATACAAAGTAATAACATAAGCCTGTGTACATATGCTACATTTATGTGTGTGTGGTATGTCAAAACTCATGTTTGTAACTTAAAAATGAGTCACAGTAAGTGTCTTTATGTTCTATTCTGAGCACCTGATCACCTGTATCACCAGTAGAAAAATAATACCCCAATGCCATTTATGGTATAGCTATCAGCTAAACATTTAAAACCAAGTACCACATACTTTAAGTTGATTTGTCGGGGTCCAGCTGTTAGCACTTTATATTTGGTATCAGAACAAGCTACAAAATTAGCATCCATTTTCAATGGCAATACCAAACTGTACTTTTAAAATACAACCAATAAAAAAATCTCCACACATGTAGTACCTCTGTCAGACATCAAACTATAAAGTGTGTTTTTGTGTTTGTGCTGAATGTCTTTTTTTAGAGCGCACATATTTATTCTAAAATTTCTGTCAATCATATACACTAATGAAGCACACAATATTAAAGACATGGCAGTAAAAAACAAAAAAAAGGCCAACCATTCTCTAAACAAATCTGGAAATCAAAATCACTTAAGGTAGTATATGTTTAAATAATCACAACAAGGTATATGTAAGTAAAGTATACAAAAAAAACAAAAGCACAAAATTTAAAAATCCAGAATCTCGGGGTTTATTCTTTTGGCTTTGTCCCTGACATTTGTGTTTCCTCTTCTGCCCCACCAATTACATAAATCGGTCCCACTCTCTATTGAAGTCCCCTTACATTTATTCCCAGGGAAATCCAGGATCATTTGCAAGCATGTTTAAAAATCTTTTAAAAGTCTTATATAGAGCAAGTGAAAGCTAAAGGACACTAGGCAATAAGGAAATAGCGTTTCCAGGCCCTGTATACCACTTTAAATTGAACTTTATTGTCTATTGTTGACTATTACACCTTTACTGTGACTAATGTGCTCATCAGATTTTAGTACAAAGCTGAACAATGCAAAATATTACAAGAATGTAAAACGCTCAAATAAAGTATATCTGTTTATATGCTCTCCATAACTTTAAATTCACTAAGTGCTTGTACAGGGTTAACATGTTTCTTCTGAGATGCACGCTTTATTTTGGTCTGTGTCTCATCCTGTTTTTCTCTCTTTACAAGGGGCTTCTTTTCTGGGGCTTTCATCTTCCATGACACGGCTGGGAGGTTCAAAGATGCCATTCCCTGTGATTTTTGGTACTTTGTAGAGGCCACGTAAGATGCCTTAACCGTTTGAACCACAGCATTCATCAAATTCTTAGCAGCTTGAATCAGAGACATGGCACTGTCAACCTAAAACATTTCAGGGAGAATAAAACAACAGCATATTCTGATAAGACTGTATTTATAGAATGTCTACAAGAACACAGGAAATTGAACTGAACACCCATCACAAAGGATAAGTTCAGCTCCGCCCACATGGCTGCATCATTCACTCACAAACTTACGTAAATTAATGAACTGCAAGTCCCAGCAGCCTTAGCAGCTGTCGGCTTGTAGTTTTCAACTTACTACCACAGTACATCCCATGCGGCAAGCAGATATTCTGACAGGTCTTCAGGAGACCTGCATAACATCAGTGATCTACTGATCACTGGTGCAATGCTTTCCAGGCTCCTTTGGACTAAAATAATAAATGCAAATTTTTTCTACCTGCAAAAAAAAGTGCATTTATTTTTATCCAAAAGATGAACTTATCCTTTAAATGTTCAATTTTTGCTGTAAGCTGCATTTTAGACAGTGTGTGGTGTAAAGTGGCACCCTTATGAATTTTTGTAAAATTGACTCCTAAAATTGTGATCTGATCAGAATCAAAGTCATATAGAGCCAAAAAAAATCCCTTCTGCGCAAAATGTGAAGATGAACATTGCTAACTTAATTGCAAAGCTGATCAAATGGACAGCTTTACTGTGGTAACTGACCTAACAACCTTGCACTAAAATAAAGGTTGTAAAATCTCCTTCTCTGAGTTCATTGACAAACACAGTTCTTCTGATTCTTGCACACCCTACAGGAATAGAACACTAGAAAGAAAAAAAAAAAAAAAAAAAAGCAGTCCTGCTGGTATAAACCCACTCTCTGCTATAGGCAAGCCAGCTAAATGCAAGCCAGTTAGTCAAAAAGCAGTGTCAGAAGTATAAACTCCAGAAAAAAATTAGGGGTAGGTGCTGTGTCTATCAAACTCAGAAAATTGGATTTGTTTTTTTTCTGTTACATTTATTGATGGACAGAGCTCTTCTGATTCTTGACCATAGGAACATCCCAAAGCAATGTCTCAAGAAGGGGTGGGTAAACCAAAAATAAGGAATCCTAAATAGTGGCCTGCATATCCTTGCAGCCAAGATGCAAACACATGGGGGTTTATTTACTAAAGCTGGAGAGTCCAAAATCAGACTCACTTCTGCATAGAAACCAATCAGCTTCCAGGTTTCATTGCCAAAGCTTCACTGAACAAGCTGAGGTTAGAAGCTGATTGGTTTCTAGGCAGAAGGGAGTCCGATTTTGGACTCTCCAGCTTTAGTAAATAAACCCCACGATGTCTATGGACACCAGAAAAAACCCCTGATGAAAAGAAGCCACCACCAAATGGATGGATTCCATCTTGAACTTCTCTACTTGCATAAAGCATCTCAAGACCATGGAGGTCCAAAATTGGGCAAAACCCATCCTTTTTTGGAACTGTAAAAAGGCCTGGGTAAAACTCACCCGGAAACCGGGTGAGTTTTAGGGAACAGGGATCATCACTCCCTGGTGCTGCAAATCCTGCACAGGGCCCAAAAAACACAAAGCATGGGTGGAAGACAAAGATTGAAGGGATAGAAGTCATCTTGTGGATGAGAAAAATTCTATCCAGTAGCCAGACAGAACCAATTTGCAGACCCACTTGACTGGAATAAATGAGGCTCATAGGCCTGAGAAGCATCGAAGATCACCCCTTATCCTGGAAGCAGGAGGGGGAAAACCTTCAGACTGAAGAGGACTTGCACTCAGTCTTAATGGACTTGTGTGACCAGGGGCATTTGGCACCACCCACAGAGACTGTGAAGGGCTTGGAGCCCTTGTCAGAGGGGCCAGGGGTACAAAAATGCCTCTTGTGGGCAGCAAACAGAAGGCCCGGATTTCCGATGCGGTTCAATCCCCTTTTTGGCCTGTGGGAGAAAGGTGCAGTGAAGGAAATACAGTAATACCTCGGTTAAAGTAATTTTCGGTTTACAAATGAAAATCCACTGAAAATAATGCCTCGGTGTACAAATTTTGGATGAATTTTTTTTCGCAATACGAATTGTATGTCAGTGCTGATTTTTAAATGCAATTGCTAGCTTTTTTTTCTTCACTATAGCTCACAGAATTAGCGGTCACTTTCCCCAAAGTTAACAGAAATGTTGTTTCTTTTAAAAAACTAAAAAGAAACATTGTTTGCCCCCCCCTTTCCTGACCTGCCAGGCTGCATGCTCTGAAAAGGGTCTAGTATGGATTTTGGGGAGGACCCCCAAGCCATTTTGTTTTAAATTTTGGCGTGGGAGTTCCCCTCAAAATCCATACCAGACACAAAGGGCTTGGTATGGATGGGAAGAGGGACCGCACGCAGTTTTTTAAATTATTTTTTTAATTGCCTGCAATTCTTTTACATTCAGCTGTCAGTAGGGAACCCTGCTGACAGCTGAAATATGAACACATGGTTGTCACTACTAAAATGCCGCATGACTTGATAAAATAACTCATGCGGTATTTATTAGTGTTTACTTTTTTCTGATCTCTGGAACAGATTAATTGGTTTTCAATGCATTCCTATGGGAAATGGCGTTTTGGTTTAAGAATTTTTCGCTATAAGAAAAGTCCTGCAGAACGAATTAAACTCTTAAACAGAGGTATTACTGTAAGTATTTGATCCCCTGCTGATTTTGAATGTTTGCCCACTCACAAAGAAATGACCAGTCTAAAAATCGAATAGTAGGCATATTGTAACAGACAGAATAGCAACAAAAATTTCAAAAGAAATGCACAGATTTGCATTTGATGTATTTGATCCCCTTCACAAAACATGGCTTAGTACTTGGTGGCAAATCCCTTGTTGGCAATCACAGAGGTCAAACGTTTCCTGTAGTTGGCCACCAGCTTTGCACACATCTCAGGAGGGATTTTAGCACATTCCTCTTGGCAGATCCTCTCCAAGTCATTAAGGTTTGGTGGAGAACTTTTGGTGGAGAACTCGAACTTTCAGCTCCCTCCACAGATTTTCAATCAGATTAAGGTCCGGAGACTGGCTAGGCCACTCCAGGACCTAAAATGTGCTTCTTCTTGAGCCACTCCTTTGTTGCCTTGGCCATGTGTTTTGGGTCATTGTTATGCTGGAACACCCATCCACGACCCCTTTTCAATGTCCTGGCTGAGGGAAAAAGGTTCTCACCCAAGATTTGACAGCACATTGCCCCGTCCATTGTCCCTTTGATGTGGTGCAGTTGTATTGTCCCCTTAGCAGAAAAATACCCCCAAAGCAGAATGTTTCCACCACCATGTTTGACAGTTGAGATGGTGTTCGTGGGGTCATAGGCAGCATTCCTCCTCCTCCAAACACGGCGAGTTGAGCTGATGCCAAAGAGCTTCATTTTGGTCTCATATGACCACAACACTTTCAACCAGTCCTCCTAAGCATCATTCAGATGTTCAGTGGCATACTTCAGATGGGCCTGGACATGTGCTTTCGTGAGCAGAGGGACCATACGAGCACTGTAGGATTTCAGTCCTTGTCAGCGTAGTGTGTTACCAATTGTTTGGAGACTGTGGTCCCAGCTGCCTGGAGAGCATTGAAAAGATCCCCACGTGTAGTTCTGGGATGATTCCTCACTGTTCTCATGATCATCGACACTCCACGAGGTGAGATCTTGCATGGTGCACCAGACCTAGGGAGACTGACAGTTGGTTTGTGTTTCTTCCATTTGCGAACGATTGCACCAACTGTTATCTTCTCACCAAGCTGCTTGGCGACAGTTTGGTAGCCCAGCCTTGTGTAGGTCTACAATCTTGTCCCTGACACCCTTGGACAGCTCTTTGGTCTTTGCCATGATGAAGAGTTTGGAATCTGATTGTTTGATTGCTCCTGTGGCTAGGTGTCTTTTATACAGGTAACTAAATGAGATTAGCAGCACTCCCTCTAAAAGACTGCTTCTAATCTCAGCTTGTTACCTGTATGAAAGACACCTGGTAACCAGAAATCCTGCTGAATAATAGGGGATCAAATACTTGTTTCCCTCATGAACATGCAAATCAGTGCATAATTTGTTAGCCATGCATTTCTTTTGAATTTTGTTGTTGCCATTCTTTCAGTGTTACAATACACCTACCATTCGATTTTTAGACTGATCATTTCTTTGTGAGTGGGCAAACATTCGAAATCAGCATGGGATCAAATACTTATTTCCTTCACTGTACTTTTGCCCCGAAGAGGCTCCTGATGTCCAATGTAGCACCTAAGAGATGTTCTCCCTGGAAGAACAGATCCTGCCAAGGCCTTTTTAGAAGTCTGGTCAGTAGACCAGCATTTGAGCCAAAGCATCCACCGAAACACCGAGACAGAAAGCCTAAAAGAGGAGCAGCATCCACAGATGCATTACAAATGTACTTCAGGCCTTGGACAAACAAGTCAATCAGATCCATGTATACCTGATCCACTTGTCTGGTGGACAAACTATCACAGAACCTTGGCCCATTCAGTAAGCGCCTGCGACACCAGGGCCATGGCCAACCCAGGACATAATGACGAGTCTACATAGGTTAACAAGGTCAGGCAACTGATTCTGCCCAGCAGTCTGCAGAATCTGTAAAGGAGAAATCCTCCTGCACTGCTATCAGGGCTGCTTTATTCACCTCAAAATAGAGAGATCCACCACAGGAGGCGAGGTCCACTTCTTCAGAGGGCCTCCTCAAAGGGATGACATATTGTAAAATACTTACAGAACCGCAAAAGAATGCTTCAGACATTCCCAATCTTTGTAAATAAACTTAAGCATGGGGAGCAGGGAAAAACCTTAAATGGACCTAGCTGGATTGTGTGCACCAAGCACGCCGACAGCTGACCCTGCACAGTCCTCAATTTTAAGCATTTCTTGCACGGAAGTAATCAGTGCGGTCCTCATCGCTTTCTCCTGTGCAATTCTAGAGGCAGAGGACTAAACCTTGTTGTCCAAGGAATCAGTAGAGACATTCACAGGGCCTGCAGAATATGCATAGCCCGCAGTAGCGGAGCCCGACTATGGCTTAGAAATGTCTTAAGATGCAGGTGATTTCGCGAGTCACTTCTTGCTTGCCTTGAGACCGAATGTTGCCTCCACCTCAGAGAATTGGGACACCCAATTTTGTGCACAGCAGAAATGAGCATAATCAAAATTTGCAAACAAATTGCATGAAGCTACTGGTGCATAGAAGTCTGGTAGTGGGAATCTTCCGCAGCCGTCCTCCTAATTTTCTTCTATGCCGGCCTCTTGTAGGGTGGGGATATTGGGATCCCATTCAGATAGACTATGGAAGTGGAGAAGGATCCCACATTTTGAAACTCTAAACAGTGATGACTGCCTTAAAAGGCAGGTTTTTTTTTTGTTACTCACCATACTCTTCTGAATCTTGACCATAGGGTCACGTGCAGGAGGACACTAGGCAAAAAAAAAACAAAAAACAAAACAGCACCGCCTATGCAAATTCCTAGCTGGGATAAAACCCCCTCTCTGCTATAGGCACTCCAGTTAGTCAGTTATGTCAGAAGTATAACTCCAATAGAGGGGTGGGTGCTGTGTGTCAATGAACTCAGAGATTTTACGGTAACAAAAAAAATCCTATTTTCTCTTACGTTCATTGGTGGACAGCTGAACCTTGACCATGGGGATGTCCCAAATCAGTGCCTCAATGAGAGGTGGGCAAACAAAAAAATCAAGTGGAATAACCAGCCAACCACCCAAGCAACCCCTAAAGGGACAAGCAGGAACCATAAACAGTCTGCAAAAACCCTGCAGTCCAAAATGAGCATCTGAAGATGCAACACATCAACTTTGAAAAATGTTGAAAGGGTGTACACCGATTACCAGGTAGCCTCCTTGCAAACCTGAGCCATTGATGCCAGAAAGCACAGGAATAACTATTCATCCTACGTGACGTAACAGGGAGTCCCTCAATTGTGTACACCTAAAAAAGTGTCTGTCAGATCCAATGAAATATTGTGGCAGTGGAGGTTGGCAGGCCTGCTCTAGGTCCATTCATGAGCATAAAAACAGAAACTGACCTCCGTCAGGGGGCCGCAGTTGATAGGTATACACAACATCCAGACCAAATGCAAGGAGTGCATGCAACTTCCTCAGGACACTATGGCTGTGAAGACGAGAGCAGGACAACATCCTCAGACGGATCCTTCGGTAGAAAGGTGGCAAAGAGGGAAAAAAACCCCACCTATCCTTGTGTAGAACCAACATGAAGAATTACAAGAGAAAGCTGCCAGTGCAGGTATCCGGTGCACCGAAGCAATGACAACCATGAAGGCAACCTTTAAAAAAGAGTAAGCAGAGGAATATCCAGAATACTCTCCAAAAGGGAGATTCCCAAATAACTAAAGGACCAAAAACACAAGTCCCCCAGAAGTAACGGGGAGAGCACAGGGGGCACCAGAAGACGAATCCCTGGATGAAAAAATGCAAAACCAGAGTGCAAGATCTTGTCCCATGTTCCGTAGAAGCAAGGTAAACACCCAGATCAACAAAAAGAAGTAGATTGACACCCAGAGCCCTGCAGCGGGAATACAAAAGCCTGCCAGGTGTAATTAAATTCTCCCAGAAGCAGGTTTGCAAGCCTTTATTCATTTATAAGAGCCCCAAAACTGACAAGTCTTCTCCTACAAAGGCTGGCTTTCAATAGCTATGCACACAAGCCTGAAACAGCAACACATGGTGATAGATCAAACTCCTGGACAGGTGGTCCTCTGGAAGGGACAGGTGGTCCTCTGGAAGAGACAACCGGCAAAGAACGTTTCTGACCAGTTTCAACATGTCGACGAAACAGACTAGTCTGCAGCACCCAGAAAGACTGGATTTCCTGCAGTCTCTTATCCTGTGATCCCGTGTAGCAGATGAGGGATTAGCCTGAGAGGACGACAGGTGTGGATGATACTAGTCCCACAAAGCCAACAGCACAGCCGCTGAATCCATCATGGGGTCAGTACTCCCACCATGAACCCGTGGCACCTCCCCATTGAGGTAGGCAGCAAGAAGATCCACGTCTGGAATTCCCCAACACAGGTAGAGGTGATGAAAACCTGTCTGGGTACAAGGGGCAGTCCCCCAGATTCAGCGTCTGACAACAAAGGTAATCCTCCAACCAGTTCTTGAAGCTGGAAACAAGCTTAGTACTTTAGTAGTAGTTTTCCTGTAGTTGGCCACCAGGTTCGCACACATCTCAGGAGGGATTTTGGCCCACTCCTCTTGGCAGATCCTCTCCAAGTCATTAAGGTTTGGTGGCTGACATTTGGCAACTCGAACTTTCAGCTCCCTCCACAGATTTTCATTTGGATTAAGGTCTGGAGATTGGCTAGGCCACTCCAGGACCTAAAATGTGCTTCTTCTTCAGCCACTCCTTTGTTGCCTTGGCCGTGTTATTTGGGTCATTGTCATGCTGGAACACCCAACCACGACCCATTTTCAATGTCCTGGCTGAGGGAAGAAAGTTCTCACCCAAGATTTGATGGTATATTGCCCCGTCCATTGTCCATTTGATGCAGTGCAGTTGTCCTGTCCCCTTAGCAGAAAAATACCCCCAAAGCAGAATGTTTCCACCATGTTTAGCAGTTGGGATGGTGTTCTCGGGGTCATAAGCAGCATTCCTCCTCCTCCAAACACGGCGAGTTGAGGCCAAAGAGCTCGATTTTGGTCTCATCTGACCACAACACTTTCAACCAGTCCTCCTCTGCATCATAAAGATGTTCAATGGTATACTTCAGATGGGCCTGGACACTGCGGGATTTTAATCCTTGTCGGCGTAGTGTGTTACCAATTGTTTTCTTGGTGACTGTGGTCCCAGCTGCCTGGAGATCATTGACAAGATCCTCACGTGTAGTTCTGGGATAATTCCTCACTGTTCTCATGATCATTGCCACTCCACGAGGTGAGATCTTGCATGGTGCACCAGACCTAAGGAGACTGACAGTTGGTTTGTGTTTCTTCCATTTGCGAATGATTGCACCAACTGTTGTCACCTTCTCACCAAGCTGCTTGGCGATAGTTTGGTAGCCCAGCCCAGCCTTGTGTAGGTCTACAATCTTGTCCCTGACATCCTTGGATAGCGCTTTGGTCTTTGCCATGGTGGAGAGTTTGGAATCTGATTGTTTTATTGCTCCTGTGAACGGGTGTCTATTATACAGGTAACAAAATGATTAGCAGCACTCCCTTTAAGAGACTGCTTCTAATCTCAGCTTGTTAGCTGTATGAAAGAAACCTGGTAGCCAGGAATCCTGCTGAATGATAGGGGATCAAATACTTATTTCCCTCATGAACATGCAACTCCGTGCATAAGTTGTTAGACATGCATTTCTTTTGAACTTTTTGTTGCTATTCTGTCTCAGTGTTACAATACACCTACCATTCAATTTTTAGACTGATCATTTCTTTGTGAGTGGGCAAACATTAAAAATCAGCAGGGGATCAAATACTTATTTCCTTCACGGTCTGTCCTGTACAATTAGTACAGAATTATCAATTGACTTATCAATTGCTCCCAGTCCTGGTGGACTATATTTGAGAAGAATGCAGGAACCCTATCCTTAAGATCCAGGCTTGAAATATAAGGTGAAGAATACACATTGAAATTGTGACACTTGAGGTCATGAACTGAGAATCTACTTTTCAGGCATGGCCTTCTTCCGGAAAAAATAAACTGAACCAATTCCAGATATTCAAGCGAAACGTCCTTCTGGTGAAATGGTGCTGACAACCAGGACAACGTCCTGGTTGAGGTGAAAGGCTGATGCTGGAAGGAAGATCTGGCCTCGAAACAACCTTACCCCTGAGCAGAATCATGAAGGGTTCTTGATAACACAGGGCTATTAGTAGAGAAACACATCTGGCGAAAGTAAAAGCCACAAAGAAAGCCACTGTGTAAGTTAAAGCTGAGAGGAATATCTGATACGTGCTTATCAGTGCTTCAAAGGCCACCCTTTCAGCCCAATTCAAATCCCTAAAAGGAAGAGATTTGACAAAAGAAGCTACATGGGAAACCCCAGAATTAAGGTTTTTATGAGAGATTGGGATGTCAGAAGTCTCTGGAATAGAACAAAAGGTGGAGACCTAGCCCTTTATAGTAATGAGAGTCAAAGATCAGTCCCCAGTCAGCTAGAGAAAAGTGAATTTGTCCCAAGAAAAATCTCTGGATGAAAGCACTTGGACTAACCCCATTAAAGTAGCCTCTTCAGTGTGATGGTACACCTTGTGGCAAGTAGTGACAAATGACAGATTCCACGATTCTGTTCTCTCAGAAGCCATTCTCTTTAAAGCAGCAGTTGCGATGTAGGGTGGCAGACTGGTCCCCAAGAAAGCAGATACAGACATTCTGGAAGGGTCCACAGCATGTATGTTAGTAACCTAGGAAGTGAGCGGTGAAAGGGAAGGAAACTACAGTTTGGAGCCCAAACACACTACCTCTAGTAGTTCCAGGAAAAAGAGGTCTACATTGCAATGCAGAAAGTTCTTTACATTTTATCTGCAAGTTCTGCCCCATCTTAGCCCGTACCACTGCATCTTCATTTGTCAGAAATAGATACAAGGACAGAAAAAGACATTAAATACTTAAATAGATCTTTAAATGATAAATAAGGATTTGTTGGTTTGAATAGATCAGGTGTTAGAAGGAATTACAACTTAAATTACTATGCACCTGCCATTGATACAGTAGAAGCTGTAACAAATAAAAAACTGATACTTACTCCTGAGACCACCAACTCTCCTCCAAGATTCTGAACTTCAGCCTTGACTTTGCTACAAATATTAAGCTGGTGGCAGTAAAGAGCAATGCGCTGGAGATATGCCAAAAGATCTTGTTTGCAGGCAGAATCGGGACACTAAAAGGAAAAAAAAAAAAAAGCAGTATTATGTACAAACACTGCCAAATTAATCAGTAAATTCTGTTTTGTGTTGCAAAGTATTTTTCAAAAACAACAGGATGTTTTTACCTTACTATAATAATAAACAGTGTATTGGAGGACACTTTTTTTTATTCTTCATATTCTTCTACTACCTTCAGGAGGTTTGGTTGCTAAACACTATCTGGCTACATCCAGCACCACTGAAATAGGGGTAAAACCTGCCCTTTCCTATGGGGCCAGTGCCCCATCAATTCAACAGGGGGGCCAAGGCAGCTAACACCCTCCTACGTGCCACTGATCACTCTGTGTGTCCCCGGCAGTGCTCATGGCCTTCTCCTCCTCCTGCGGGCACAGAGCAGGATCGGATTCTCACCATCCCCCCCCAAAGCACTCGGATTCTCCTGGCCCTAGCTTTCTGCAGAATCAGTCCCCTGGCACCACCTTTCCTGCAGCGCTGCTGACTGGCTTCTCCTCTCCCGACAGCTGTCAGTGGCTGTGGACACACAAGGGGATTGGTTCAAGGATGGAGAATGAGTACTGTATTTGGAGGTTAAATCTTTTTTCCTTCAGATGTAAAAGAGTATGTTGATCATATCCCCCCTAAATCTTCTCTTCTCATGAAAAGAATACATTAATCTTTCCTCAGCTCCTCCATGTCTCTCATCAGTTTGGTTGCCCTTCTCAGCAATTTTTCTAGTTCCCCAATAGTTTTGTGAACTGGAGTCCAAAACTAAACTGCATTTTCTAGGTAAGGTCTTTCTAATGATTTGTACAGGAGGGCACAGGGGTTTAGTCTATAGGGACGCAGTAGCTGTACAAACACAAAAGGTCCTAATCTGACAGTTGTACAGGTTCAAGTGAGCAGCCCTGAATGTGCACGGTCAGTGTTTGCTGCGGTACACATGCACCCACATGCCTGTCACATTAGGACCTGTGGCTGTGTTCATGTAATATTAATTTTTATTATCTAAATTTTAATTCGGTCTTTAGTAAGTTCTGAAATATATGCCTGGCAGAGAATATACCCTCTTAATTGGATGTGAATGCGAGGTTTTGAAATTGAGTAGCAACAGATGTGAATTATTTGTGTCTGGGCTAGGTAATTAGTATAGGTTTAAATTCATGTTTTCTTTAAGCCTAGTCTATGTAATTATACCTTATTTTGAATTCTTATAATGAGTCAGAGTTTAAATTGTATTCATAAATCATGTATTCAGACAGCTGTATGTAACATAAGAACTTCAGAGATCTCTTTCATAGTATTCATGTCAATCATGATAATGACTTGGTTGTTTGAATAGTAACACATGTATACTGGGAGTTGACTAGGGGAGTGTTTAAGGAGCCCGCGAATTTGAAACACAGGATAATGGGAGGACTTTGTTTTTTTTGTGCATTTTAAGTATGCATGCCATTCAAGGAACTAAGCTCAGTTGCTCCTATCTACTCTATACTTCACTTCATTCAGACATACCTACACTTCAGACACTTACACAAAGGAGCACATAGCATGCTTGAACAAAGGACAAAGAACAGCACATGGACAACTCTTAAGCTAGGCCAAAACTTCTATATAAGCTACACAAAGGAACTACATTATCTTCTCATAGTCAAGGAACAAGCAACTTATATTTTATTTATTTTATTTATTTTTATTTCATTTTAAGCTACATATCTTTTTGTATCTGAATTTACTGTTTTATATTGACTTTGTATTTTTTTGGTGTGTGATCAAATAAAGTCACACTGCTTATTCTTAACTGGCTTCCATAAGGATTTCTTCCCACAACCATCTACAAGAACCTAGAAATACTAAGTTTTTTCACAACTCTTGAAATTCTACAGTTCATACAGCTGCTGGTTCCTCATAACATAGGCTGTCTGTCAGTAACATAGGCTGTCTGCATACAGCTCCAGCCACACTACCCATGTGAATGAGCGCAAAGACCTCATTCACACACAGAACTCCTCAATATTTTTGCACGTTATGTTGTGTTTGTGTCCGCTAATAATGGTTTCAGTGTATATTTAGTGGAAATATTTTAATAAACACTTGTACAGCACACAATTGCGGGACAAAAAAAAAACAAAAAAAAAAAACTTTCATTTTACCAGTCCTACGGTATGGTTTGGCATGTATTTAGCAAACTCTGAAGAAAGGAATGGGTGTGATACAAGAAGTGCCATCATCCCTAGAAGATTGGAGAAGCCCTCTTGTTGGTGGGATTTTTAAGGCACACAGACCAAAAAGTGTTCTAACAAATCATTTAAAAGGAGAGCCGTATTTTATTTGGAGAAAAAAAAAGAAAAAAAAAAAAAGACAATTACAAAGTATGGCGGCATCACCAGACGTGATTTTACAATGAATATGCAAAAATGAGCCATGCATGTATTTACACTTGATGCGTTTCGAGTCCAATCTCTTCTTCAGAAGTGCTAAAAAAAAAAATGACACATGCAGGAGAGAAGAGTATAGAAAAAAAACGCCAATGGGTTAAAACCATTAAGTGAATGCAGCCAGTGATTCCATAATCCACTCAGGACAGAAGTGGAAAAAGAGAGAGAAACAAGGAGAAACAACCGCCGCTCCGTCGTACCCTGGAGGTGCCCCGCCATAGCCACCAAGTGGCGAACAAAAAAAGTTGTCTGGTCACGAATATTATTACAGATGATATGAGGGTGCAAAAGTGGCAAGGAGTGCTTGGAGTAAATGGATGATGACTTTGAATCCTAATCCCATAGGGAAAAGATCTTTCTGGTATTATATGCCAGGTCTGCTGAGGCAACGTGTAACTTTCTGGTATTATATGCCAGGTCTGCTGAGGCAAGGTGTAACCATGGCTGCGTGATTCTGCTCTCTCCTGGTTCTCCACTTACCTTTCTCAGTGTACTTTCAGCATCACAGAAAGAGGAAGAGGAGCAGAAGATGAGTTTTTGTCTATTGGGGTACCCTCTTGTACTTGGGCCGATCCTTTTCCCTCTTTCTACACCTCCTCCCTGGGCCAATTGATAACCTCCTATGGCTTCCAATACGAGTTTTATGCGGATGACACCCAGATCTATCACTACACTCCCCGGCTCACCCCCTCAATCTCCACGTATAACAAATCTACTGAACGACATATCAGTATGGATGTCACCACTCCCTTAAACACAATCTTTCCAAAACCAAGCTTGTAATATTTCAATCTCCCGATGATCCCCCACTCATAACTTTACCATTAAAATCAACAATACAACCATTGGTCCTTCCCCTCATGCCAGGGTGCTAAGTGTAATCCTAGACTCTGACCTCCCTTTCGGGCCCCACATCCAATAACTGGCTAAATCTTGCCACCTCAACCTCCGCAATATTTCCAAAATCAGTCCCTTTCTGACCAATGACACCACAAACCAACTAATCCACGCCTTGGTTAAATCCCACCTTGGATTACTGCAACTCCCTCCTCACTGGTCTACTGTTACACAGGTTATCCCTTCAGTCTATTATGAATGCTGCTGCTGCTGCTAGATTCATGCACCTTACCAACCGATCAGTGACTGCTGCCCTCTCTGCTAGTCCCTTCACTGGTTTCCACTAACCCAACTTATAAAAATTCAAAATACTAACCACAACATACAAAGCCATGCATAACACTGCCCCTAGCTACATCACCAACCTCATCCGCAGATTTAGTCCAAATCGCCCGCTCCGCTCCTCCCAAGACATCTTGCGCTCAAGCTCCCTCGTCATCTCCTCCCACGCTCGCCTCCAAGACTTCTCCAGAGCCTCTCTCATCCTCTGGAACTCCCTACCCCTGTATGTACAGTCAGCCCCCACCCTGTTTGCCTTTAGACAATCTTTGAAAACGCACTTATTCGTGGAAGCCTACCCCACCTCCATCAGATCATCCCCTGGAGCGATCACTTATTGTACCACCTTCCCCCTTCCTTTAGATTGTAATGTATTGTATTGTAATGTCTCCCTTTATATTGTAAAGCGCTGCACAAACTATTGGCGCTATATATAAATCCTGCAGAATAATAACTGTAGTTTACCATTCCTTAAAGTGCTTCTAAAGGCAGAAGGTTTTTTTTTACCATAATGCATTCTATGATCGGGGATGCTCTGTGCAAAATCACTGCACAGAGCAGGTAAGTATAACATATTTGTTAACCTCCCTGGAGGTATTCCCGAGTGTAGCTCGGGGTAAAGTTTCAGCACCACAAGCGGTACCCTGGGCTACACTGGGGAATACCTTGCAGCGCTGCTCCGGGATCTCTTCTTCACTTACCTTGTTCTTCGCTCCCGCGATGTCCCTCCTGCAGTGGGACACTGCAGGAGGGACATCGCGGAAGCGAAGTACCAGGTAAGCCAGCATCTGTCTTCCGGGTTCTGTTCCCTGCGATGTCAGGATGTACGGGGACAGAACGGCGGGAAATTTAAAAATGTGACATTCACTAAATACAGTAATGTTTTACTATGTGATTTTAGTGTATCAAAGCATTTCACATACATTTTGTCCCTAGTGCTTTGTCCTGTGCCCTGCCTGCATTTTTACTGTTCTTTCTGCCTGAAAACTGAGAAATGTCCATGGCGTCCAAAAAGCATCCCTTTAGGTCAAAAGCGGCTTTAGACAGCGATAGTAAATTAGAACTACTTGCAGAATTGAGTGATGATTCCTGGGGAAATTCCTCAGACACTGAAAACGATTTTGCGACTTTGCTCAGTGATGTGCGAAATTGGCGCTATATTTCAATGTCAGTGTTTTTGGTTTGATTATATTATTGAATTAAAATTATATTATTTTTTATGATTATTTATTAAATTATAATTTATGATTTCGTGTTTCAAATTTTAACTAGACTCTTGTTCGGACAGATTTCAGTAAGTTATTCCTAAAAATTACAGGACTACAATAAAAAAAAACATATTTCCATGCAAAGAAATGTACCGCTTTGAGCACAGAAATACTGACATAATCAGACCGCTAGGGAGGCTACGAAAAAAAAATGACAACCTTTAGAATTACTTTAAAATGTGGTGGCTGCATTCCTTTTCTCCCTATTTTCACCTGGTGATCTGCTTAAAAACACATTTGCTGTCTTAGGAAGGCTCCTCTACCTATGGACAGCAGCATCATCTGAAGAGGATAAGGTCATATGAACTAGTAGATTTGGATAGACGTCATATAAGTGACTAGCATAGACGTTATATGAGTGACTAGCAAATTAAAGTCCAGCATCAGTTAAAACTTTTTAATCAGCTATGGAAACATTTTTCCTTTAGGAAAAGGTTTTACATCAATTGATAAAAAGATGATTAGAAGAACTCCTGTCAGTAATAAATGGTTTGTCTCAACCCTCTTAACTTGCACTTTGGTGCACAACTTAATCTGTTAAAGGAAGTTGAAAAATAACAACAGGATGGGTAAAAAAATGTAACTACTTTGTTATTGCTAGCGAGTCTGCATTCTACTCTTTTTTTTTTTTTTTTTTTTTTTAAACCACAAGCCTACAGGGCACTTATACCCCCTTCCTGCCCAGGCCAATTTCCAGCTTTCAGCGCTGTCGCACTGTAAGTGACAATTGCGCGGTCATGCAACACTGTATCCATATGAAATTTTTATCATTTTTTTGTGACAAATAGAGCTTTATTTTGGTGGTATTTAATCACCTCTGGGTTTTTTATTTTTTCTTACAAAAACCACTGAAATTTTTGGAAGAAAAAAAAGACCCTGGTTGGGTCTGTCACAGTTTGGGGATGGCCCCTGTGACAGACCCAACCAGGACAGGGGCTTTTGGAGGGGAAAAATGGAAACAAGAGTGCACTGGCCTAGCATATTATCCAAGATAAGTTTATTGAAATATAATTAAAATATACTCACAAACAAGAAGTGCCATCCAAGGAAAGCCTCATGCGTTTCGAGGGAAACTCTCTTCCTCAGAGCCAAGGGAACCAGAGCCCCATCTCACACTAAATACCCTAGAGTCATGTGCTGCCGACTCGTAGCTCCACCCTCCCACAGTGGGCAAGGTCAGTTGTGCATATATCAAACCACATTACTTAAAAAATTATGAATGAATGAATAAACCCGATTAGCAGTTACAATACATGAAAACACCAGCATAGCCAATATACATGTACAGTTGATACAAAAAGTCTACACACCCCTGTTAAAATGTCAGGTTTCTGTGATGTAAAAAAATTAGACAAAGTTAAATATTTTCAGACCTTTTTCCATCTTTAATGTGACCTATAAACTGTACAATTTAATTGAAAAGCAAACAAGCAAACTGAAATCTCTTTTTTTTGGTGGGGGGGAGTAAACATAAAAACTAAAATAGGGGAGCGTGGCCACGCAATGGTGGTGTGAGGATGTGCGTCTCCGGAGCTCCACACCCTCCCGATTGCAGTCTGGTTGTCACTGACTCCCCATCCCCCCTATCATGTCCAAGGGGGCCAGGAAGCCTCAGGGTACAGGACCGGTAACCCGAAGCTCCCCAGTCCTGGGCTTTTTCTCTCCCCAGACTACATGGGTCTGCAGAGGCAGCGCGCGCGGGGGGAGCTCCTGGATGGGTCCCTACCCTTACTTTCGGATGAGTGGCTGATGCCCCCGCCATCCGTGGACCTCCTCCGGGATGACCTAGCCTCCTGACCGGAGGACAGGTTGTCCCCCTGGCCGAATGCCTTGGGCCTCCCGTTCGGCCTAACGGATCCGGAGGCACAGTCTTTTCTGGCTACCCTGACTACTAAAGACGACATTCAGATGCTTGCCTCAACGCTGCGGCAGGCTGTAAGGAGGAATTTTGGGAGGTTAAAGATACTCTGAACTCTCTCACTGTAGATGGGCTTGCTACTAATCAAACAGTGGTGGAGATGAGGATCTCGGCCCTGGAGACCACCATGTCACAGTATTGGGACCATTTGTATTCCCTGAGCCAACATCAGGATGATCTTGAGAATAGGAGTAGGAGGAATAACCTTAAGCTGTAGGGGGGGGGGGGGGTATTCCAGAGGCTACACCCCCTATTGCTCTCAGAATCACGGTTACAGCCAAGCTTGAACACACTTTTAGATAGAGCACCTACTGAGGCCCTGCAGCTTGATAGGGTCCATCACATACAGGGTCCTGCTCCCTTGGATGCTGGGAGCCCCTGTGATACTTTGTGAAGGGTGCATTTTTACAACATAAGAGGAGATCCTGAGAAGAGCCTGGCGCAGGGGTCCAGTGGACTTTGATGGGGCATCTATTCAAATTCTGCCCATTCTCGTCGCACTCTACAGGTGAGACGTATTCTAAAGCCTCTGTTGGATAAGATTCGTGAAGCTGAAGCTACCTATCTCTCTGTGCGGAAATGTGAATGTTCTATGATGGTTCATACTACTGCTCAGTTGCCGGATCTTTTTGCTCTTCTGGGGGGTCTCGCCTATCTAGGTTCCGGATTGGACAGCCTTGGATCTGCTTGTGCAGCCTACCCCAACGCCACAGCGGCCTCAAGCTTCCTATATCAGAAGGAACAGACCCATACCTGAATGGTTAGATCCACAAGGGAGAGAAGTGTAAAACTACCAGCTGGTGACTCTCTCGGAGACTTCCTTTTTTTTTTTTCGTGATGCACTTATGACCTTTTGGCCTCTTTCTTACACCATGTTTCTTAAAAATGTTGATTTGTCTATATTTGTCTCCAGGTGCTGTGTGGGGCTTGATATTCTTATATCAAAATGTTAGTAAACAGTTTTCCGTATCAAGTTTTTCTCTCAATCAGGGGGCCTGGCCTGCCGAGGCTTTAATGGCTGGCCGGTCAGGGCTGACTTCCGGTTGTCGGAATCTTGGGTTTTCCCCTTTGGGCGTATTACTAGATTGCCATGTTCCTTGGTTTGGGGTGGGAGCTGTATGTGTTTCAAATGATTTCTTTCTTTTTTTATCGTTCTGGATGGTGTGTCTCCATTTCTGTTGGGGCGTACTTTCCCCTCACAATAGGAATTGCTTCCTCCGGTGCTCCCCCTTTTGGTAAGGGTCTCGGAGGAAGTAGGCCCGGTTGAGGCCCCATATTTAGTTGGTCGTTAGACCTTGTACTTGAATTTGTTCTTTGCTTTTGTCACTCTTCCCCCCCCCCCCCCACCTTTTTTTTTCTTCCCTCTTCCCTTTGTAGTCATGTCAGTTTTTCTCCACCATTGATTCCCCCAGTTGTACTCCCCCTAGTATGTATGATGCATGAATATTTTTAGCCTCCAAGTGCATAACTTTACATTTATCAACATTAAACCTCATATGCCACAGTTGCCCAAATAAACAGTGCGGTGAGCTCAGCTTGTAAGTTATAGACATGGTACTTTTAATCCCAGACCCTGTATCATTTATAAATATATTAAAAAGTAAGGGTGCCAACATTGAACCTTGAGGTACACCACTAATAACCTTAGACCATTCAAAGTATAAATCATTAACCACTATTCTCTGAATACGTTCTTTTAGCCAGTTTTCTATTTACAAACGGATTTTTCCAAGCCTGTAGACTTTACCGTATGTGGGGAACACACGTGTGTCTGTCAAAACACTTATTAAAAAAAAAGATATCAAATTTGTTTGACAACTTCTGTCTTTCATGAATCCATGCTGGCTATTTCTTAAAATGTTTTTTCTAGCAAAAACTCATCGGTGATCTTTTAATAAACTCTCCAGTATCTTCCTAACTATAGCAAATAAACGAACAGGTCTATAGTTACTTGGTAAAGACTTTGAGCTCTTTATAAATATAGGCACCACTTTGGGGTTATGCAACCCAGTAATACTATGCCAGTCATTAAAGAGTCCCTAAAAATTAGAAATGATGACTTTTTAATGGCAGAGCTCAATTCTTTTAGGACTTATGGATGTATGCTATTTCGTCCAGGTGCCTTATTCACCTTTATACTGTCTATTTTCCCAAATGTCTACATTTTCCCAACCCCGGCTCCACCTGCCTGGCGTTTGCATGTTCTCCCTGTGACTGCATGAGTTTCCTCCGGGTACTCCGGTTTCCTCCTACACTCCAAAGACACGCTGGTAGGTTAATTGGCTCCTGTCTAAATTGGCCCTAGTATGTATATGTATGAATGTGAGTTAGGGACTTTAGATTGTATGCTCGAGGGTTAGGGACTGATGTGAATGTACAATATATGTATGTAAAGCGCTGCGTAAATTGATGGCACTATATAAGTACCTGAAATAATTTTACATTGCTCTTACTATAGGAAGCCTTTCCATACGTGGAGGTGGAAGATTTTTCCAGCAGACATAAAGAGTGCCCCCTTGTCCTTTGTAGTGACCTTAAAATGAATAACACCATATATGGACCACATATATTTATACATGTTGATCATCATCCCCCGTAATCACCTGTTCTCAAGAATAACTAAATTCAGTTCAGCTAATCTTTCCTCATAGCTGTGTTCCTCCATAGTTGCACACTTAGTCTGACTGAAAAAAGACAAAAGTCCATCCAGTTCAACCATAAAAAGTTTTAATCCTATACCCACGGTTGATCCAGAGGAAGGCAAAAAACCCAGCAAAGCATGATCCAATTTGCTCCTGCAGGGGAAAAAAAATCCTTTCTGATCCCCCGAGAGGCAATCAGATATTATCTGGATCAACTTTACCTATAAATGTTAGTTTCCAGTTATATTCTGTGTATCCAAGAAAGAATCCAGGCCTTTTTTAAAGTAATCCACTGACCTGGCCAGAAACAACTCTTGAGGGAGTCTATTCCACATTTTCACAGCTCTCACTGAAGAAACCTTACCGTATTTGGAGATTACATTCCTTTTCCTCCAGACTTAAAGAGTGGCCCCTTGTCCTCGGATGACCTCAAGGTGAATAACTCTACACCGAGTTCACTATATGAACCACTGATGTATTTATACATGTTGATCATATCCCCCCTTAATCTCCACTTCTCGAGAAACTGCAGCTTGGCATTGCATTAAGTCTATGATAAATCATAGACTTAATGATTTATCATTAAGTAAAACACCCAGTTCATTCTCAACCATTTACTACCCCAGCTGTTCTAGAATTTTTAATGCTTGCATGTTTTTAGACCCAAGTGCATAGCCTTACATTAATGAACATTACAACTCAAAGCTGCCCAATTAAACAGCACATGGAGGTCAGCTTGTAAGTTGGAGTCAACCCGTAAGGACGTAATTCCACTGCATAGCTTGGGGTCATCTGCAAACCCTGAAATGGTACTTTTAATCCCAAACTTCTATGATTTATAAATAGGTTAAAAAGTAGGGGTCATTACACTAAAGCTTGGGGCACACCACCAATAACAGACCATTCAGAGTATAGCTGCTCAGATCACCTTTACAAGAAGAATTGCCTGAGAAATAAAAAGTACCATGGTTGCAGCTGCAAGCCATGATCCTAGTATAACCACCTCAATACGTATATATACGTATGACTATGGCTGAAACAACTAATTGACAATTAAGAAAAATAGGTGTCAACTATTTTCATAATTGATTAGTTGGTCGGCCAATTAGTTGGCCTGCATACAAAATGCATTTGTTTACATATCAGAAAATACAGTGCAGAACACAAACAGCTCAGTACACCGCTGTAATTTTTAATATCTAAATTTTAATTTGGTCTCTAGTAAGTTATGATATATGCCTGGACAGAATATATACCCTCTAATTGGATGTGAATGGTAAGGTTTTGAGCCAAGTAATGACAGATATGAATTATTTGTGTCTGGAGTTGGTATTTTTAGAAAGGTAGGTTTAGACTCAATGATTGATAGTTTTAAGTTTATATTTTCTTAAAGTAGTCCTATGTAATGTATACCTTGTTATGATTTCATTTAACCATTAGCCGCCCGGCCAATGGCCGTTTGGCGGCTTGAAATGTGCTCCTGTATTCCGGGTGCACGCCATTTGGCGTGCTCCCGCACATGCGCGGTTGCAGAGCGACGCAGCAGTGCGATCTGTCACCACCGTGCACCTCGGACACGGCCGATGACAGATCCGAGTACCGGCTCCCGTTGCCGGTACCATGTGACCTGCTGTGACCAATCACAGCAGGTCACATGACAGTTGTATACAATGGATGGCTTCATTCATGATGCCATCCATTGTATACTAGTGCCTAGCTGTGAATGGTCACAGCTAATCACATGCACATGTCATGTGATTAGCTGTGACCAAATCACAGCTAAGCACAAAAAAAAAAAAAAAAAAAAAAAAAAAGCTGAATGAATCGATTTCATTTAGGTAAATGCTTGCTTATAGCAAAGTAACTCTTTGCTATAAGCAAATTGTGTAAAAAAAAAAAAAAATACTGATCACTTCCCCAAAGTAGTACAGTGTTACTATGGTAACATTGTACTATTTTGGTCATAGTAAAATATGAAAAAAAATCTTAAAAAAAATAAAAAAAAATGTAATAAAAAATTACCGCCATGCCAGTTATATGATGACGCTGTACTGCACTGGTGACAGTATGTAAAAAAAAAAATTGTGAAAATAATTTTTTTAATTTTTTCATTTTCCGAAAAATTATGACAAAAAAATACAACTTCAAAAAACTCGCCATGCCTCTTATGAAGTACGTCGGACTGTCTACTCTGCAAAAAGGGGTCATTTGGGGGATATCTGTACTGTTCTGACATTCTTGGACCTCAAGATATTAGATTGGCTGTCAGTACTTCAGGATTGATCAATATTCAGATCTATACCATAGTTTGTGAACTCTATAACTTTCCTACAAACTAAAAAATACATCCTAATTTGGGTTATTTTCACCAAAGACATGTAGCAGAATACATCTCGGCCTAAATTTATGAAGAACAATTATTTATTTGTAAACTTTTATAACAGAAAGAAAAATGTATTTTTTTTTTCAAAATTTTTGGTCTTTTTTTGTTAATTTAGCAAAAAATAAAAACCCCAGCGGTGATTAAATACCACCAAAAGAAAGCTCTAGTTGTGTGAAGAAAATGATAAAATTTTAGTTTGGGTACAATGTTGTATGACCGCGCAATTGTCATTCAAAGTGTGAGAGCGCTGAAACCTGAAAAATGGCCTGGGCAGGAAGGTGTAAAATTGCACGGTATTAAAACGGTTAAGAAGTTTGAGAGCTTATGTTTTTGTTCATCAGTCACATTTGTCTGGACAGCTCAATTTTGCTATGTAACACAAGATTCCAGTTGTTACCCCCTCCTGAGTTCTTGTCAGTCATGTTAGTCAGGCTGAAGCTTGCAGGAACTCATGCTACATACACCAAAAGAAGCTTTTTAAAGCGGATAGAGACTTGGGTTCTGTGGCCATTTTAAGCTCATGCTGGACATAGGACACACATACATACAAGCACACATGCTTTAACACAGCGGTTCTCAACCTGGGGGTCGTGACCCCTTTGGGGGTCGAACGACCATTTCCCAGGGGTCGCCTAAGACCATCGGAAAACATATTTCCGATGGTCTTAGGAACCGAGACACCGCTGCTCTGTCTCGCGATCTGTGGGCGGGATGATATGCTGCCCCTGTAACCTGGCCACACCTCCGGGATCACTCAACAGCTCCGCCTCCTCGCCGCTGATTGGCCACCGGAACTGTAGCTCAGGAGAGGCACACAGGCGGCCAATCACCGGCGTGGAGGTGGAGCTTGGAGAGGAGGAGCCGAGCGGCAGAGCGCGCAGATCGAAGAAGATCGAGGGAGCTGCAGGACCGAGTGAAGAGGAGAGAGGCCAGAGAAGGAAGACAGCTGACAGGTAAGTGCAAATTTTGCTTCTGCAGGCTGTAGATGGGAGAGGGAGAGAGAGAGCCCAGGCTGGAGCAGGGGTCAGCAAGGTAAGTATCATTGGTGTCAGTGGGAAGAATAGTGCCCCATCATTTGTGTCACTAATACCAACGATGGGGCACTATTCCTCCCCCCACTGACACCAATGATAGGCACTATTCCTCCCACTGACACCAATGATGGGGCACTATTCCTCCCACTGATACCAATGATGAGGCACTATTCCTCCCACTGACACCAATGATGGGGCACTATTCCTCCCACTGACACCAATGATGGGGCACTATTCCTCCCACTGACACCAATGATGGGGCACTATTCCTCCCACTGACACCAATGATGGGGCACTATTCCTCCCACTGACACCAATGATGGGGCACTATTCCTCCCACTGACACCAATGATGGGACACTATTCCTCCCACTGACACCAATGATGGGGCACTATTCCTCCCACTGACACCAATGATGGGGCACTATTCCTCCCACTGACACCAATGATGGGACACTATTCCTCCCACTGACACCAATGATGGAGCACTATTCCCCCCACTGACACCAATGATGGGGCACTATTCCTCCCACTGACACCAATGATGGGGCACTATTCCTCCCACTGATACCAATGATGGGGCACTATTCCTCCCACTGATACCAACGTTGGGACACTATTCCTCCCACTGACACCAGTGATGGGGCACTATTCCTCCCACTGACACCAATGATGGGGCACTATTCCTCCCACTGATACCAATGATGGGACACTATTCCTCCCACGGACACCAATGATGGGACACTATTCCTCCCACTGATACCAACGATGGGACACTATTCCTCCCACTGACACCAATGATGGGGCACTATTCCTCCCACTGACACCAATGATGGGGCACTATTCCTCCCACTGACACCAATGATGGGGCACTATTCCTCCCACTGACCCCAATGATGGGGCACTATTCCTCCCACTGACCCCAATGATGGGACACTATTCCTCCCACGGACACCAATGATGGGACACTATTCCTCCCACTGATACCAACGATGGGACACTATTCCTCCCACTGACACCAATGATGGGGCACTATTCCTCCCACTGACACCAATGATGGGGCACTATTCCTCCCACTGCAAAATTACAGTTCTGAAGTAGCAACGAAAATAATTTTATGGTTGGGGGTCACCACAACATGAGGAACTGTATTAAGGGGTCGCGGCGTTAGAAAGGTTGAGAACCACTGCTTTAACACAAAGAAACTACATATTTTGCTTTCATCCAAGGAACTACTCTTATTTTATGCTACATTTCTTTTTGTATTTGAAATTGTTATTTTTTTATCTTTTGTGTGTGATCAAATAAAGTCACACTGATTTTTCTTAGCTGGCTCTAGAAAGGATTTCTACAATCACCTAAAGACATAAGATTATTAATAGAGGTTTTTCACAACTCTAGAATTCCAACATTATTGGTGAGACAGCCATTTTCAACTTTTTTGCCTTTTTCTTCGCTTGCTCAGAGGAGAATGAGATGAACCAAGCTTCGGAAAAGATTGCAGAATCTAGATTGGAAGACAGTGATTGTGGAGAACTGAGAATCCAAGTGGAGACTTTAAGACTAGAGAGGCTAGTCCCTTAGCCAGAACAAAAAGAAAACTTGCTAAATTTGGTGAGTAGCAAAAATGGAAGTTATTGATTCATTAGCTAAGGAAAGCAAGTTGGAATTTCAGAGTTTAGCTAGCCATGCTTCTGATACTGGTTTGTGGAAATCTATGTATGAGCAATGTATGCAGGCTAATGTTGATATTGATAAAGCTAGATTTTCGTTTAATAAGATGAATAGAAAATTGTAACATTATGAAGCTAGTTAGAGTGTTCAATTCTATGGTGCTTGAATTGCCTGAGAAAAATGTGGTTTGTGTTGTAAATAAGGCAGAAAGTGAACATGTCTTACAGAGTACAGACATGCATGATAATATATCTACTATTGAATCCAATTGTACAAACTGTGAAACTTTTTGTAACTATATTGAGCATCTTGAGCAATAAATTGAAACTCAAAATGTTGCAATATCAAGAAACACGCAAATAGCTGTGCTCTCTAAGAAAAAGCAATCAGAAGCAGCAAAGGCTTCTTATATTCCAGATTCACCCAATGGTACAGAGGAACAAAGCAGTGAAGCTACTGTCCAAACACAGTAGTTGTTAGTAAGGGCTTTTAAGTTGAAGTTACAGATTCAGGATCAGTTAATGAAAATATTGAAGGATATGCCAGCATATGATATGAAAGCAGATGCATTTCATAATTCAGATATCTTCGAGAGTTTTTGCAATTAAATAATGATCAAAGAAATCGAATTTACGGACTATGGCTACCAAACTTTATGGCACGTCGATTAACCAAGATGCCATATATTAATGAGGATGATATGGAAGTTCATAGCAATGCATCAGACAGATTGCGTCAGTTGTTATGCACTACTAGAGTTACCTATAATGCTACCACCTCCCCCTCACTCCCCCTCTCTGCTGGGGTCCCTCAAGGCTCTATCCTCGGGCCCCTTCTCTTCTCCATCTACACCTCCTCCCTTGGCCAACTCTCACGGCTTCAACTACCACCTCTATGCCGACGACACACAAATCTATCTCTCAACCCCCCACCTCACCCCCTCGGTCTCCGCCCGAATCACACACCTACTGAGCAATATAGACTGGATGTTGCTCCACTTCCTTAAACTGAACCTCTCCAAAACAGAGTTTCTTGTCTTCCCCCCAGCCCGGACACCACCCCCCATTGACTTCTCTGTCACATCCAACACCACCATCAAACCCGCCCCGCAGGCCAGAGTACTTTGTGTCATTCTGGACTCCAACCTATCCTTCCAGCCCCAAGTCCAATCTTTAACAAACTCGTTCAGACTCCACCTCCGCAACATCGCCAAAATACGAACGTTCCTAACCCCAGAAACCACTAAACAGCTCATCCACTTCCTCATCATATCATGACTCGACTACTGCAACTCCCTCCTCACTGGCCTGCCTCACCGCTGGCTATCCCCGCTTCAGTCGATCCTGAATACGGCTGCCAGACTCATTCACCTTTCCAACCGCTCCGTTTCCGCCACCCCCCTCTGCCAATCCCTCCACTGGCTTCCGATTGCGCAATGGATCAAATTCAAAATCCTAACACTGACGTACAAAGCTGTCCACCATACTGCCCCGTACTATATCACTGACCTAATATCCAAGTACCGCCCAGCACGCACACTCCGCTCCTCACAAGTCCTCCTTCTCTCTAGTTCCCTGGTCTCCTCCTCCCATGCCCGCCTCCAGGACTTCTCCAGGGTGTCACCCATCCTCTGGAACTCCTTGCCCCAACCCATCAAATTTTCACCTACTCTCGTCTCCTTTAGGCACACCCTGAAAACCCATCTCTTCAGGGAAGCCTACCCCACCCCCTGCTAACTTGTCGACCTCCTCCACTCTTCCTACCACTCCATCCCCCACAGCTATCTCCTCCTGTGCCACCATCCCCTCCCTCCTAGATTGTAAGCTCAAAAGAGCAGGGCCCTCGATCCCCTCATGTTTTGCATTGTATTGGTATTGTTCTGTCACATATTCTGTCCTCTGTAATGTACAGTGCTGAGCGACCCATTGGCGCTTTATAAATACTGTATAATAATAATAATAATAATAATAATAAAATAGAGAGGAAACACCTAGTTTGGAAATCTTAAGACTCCTTCAGAGCTACTATTAATGATGATACTTTTAGAATTAAATTTTCTAAAGCATACAGGATGATATTTAATTTAGAGGATGAGATCCTTGCAATGGTAAAAAATGTAAGTATCTAGATCCAGCATCTTTTTTGATTGCTAATGAAAAAGATAATTTAGACAATGCAGCTTACATTATAGACAAAGTATGAAGGCAATTAAAGCAAAGTAATGTAAGACCAAAAATTGCTACAATTCAGAATAGTCATCCTAAAAATGAAAATCAGGTAAAATTCAAGACTGGGAACACTGCCCCCCGCAGGAATGACAGAGTAAGACAAGGGACTCAAAGAGAGCCACTTGTTATTACTGTTCAAATCCAGGTCATTATAAGTGGCAATGCAGGAAATTTTTGAAAGACATTCAGATGAAGAATTTGGGAAAAGAAAATGGAATTATTCCTCTTGAAACGTCTGCTTCACCTCGTTCACAGGAAGTCAAGTCATCTTCACCCCTATGCTCCCCTGATAGAGCTCAGTGAAATGTCAATTGGTAAGGGAGGAAAATGCGAACAACTCACATTCATCCAATGCTTTAAGACAGCCATGACTGGTGAAAGAAAGGGAGTTTGAGCCTCATTGTCTGGATTATGTAGCTCCAATTTTCTTAGACAAGTGTGGGTGCCCCTATGTAAAAGCCAAAATTAATGGCCAAAAATTGAAATGTCTTTCAGACACAGGAGCTCAAAATTAATGTCACAGGTTTGAAATGACCTATTCCATCAAATGCAGCAGTTTGTACAGTTGTAGGGTTCAATGGGAAAGGTGATGCTCATGCTAAAAAAATGTGCAAATGTGTCTTTTGAAATTCCAGGTTGTTTGCAAACTGAAATTTACATTTGGTATTGTCAAGGTACAGAGAAGATTATTGGTACAGACGTTTTGTCTCAAAGAGGGTGGATACTTGATTTAGCCAATGGCATTGTTTGGCAAGGCCCTGCTAATCGTAAGCTTGTGGTAATTGACCCAGCAGATTATTGCAAAGTCGGCAGCATCTGTTTGACAGAAGCAATTGCTGCTGACTGTAAATGGTCAAAATCCCAACAAGCCTTCACCCGCTACAAATCTGCCTTCCACACCTACACCTCCTCCCTCCACGCAGCCAAACAAGCCTACTTCCTGACCCTCATCAAGACCCTCTACTCCAATCCTCGCCGACACTTCACCTTCAACTCTCTACTCTCGCCACCCCCACCTCCACCCAGCACCTCACTCCAGGGCACGACTGTGTCGTTTGAGGGTTTTGGTGTGATCAGTCTGCCAGGGCTGGAGCGGTCGGGGTCTGATGTTGCGTGTGGTTAAAGGCACTAGTGAGTCAAGGGCTGTTGACAGCGTGTTGTTGTAGGCAGTCATAGCCAGGGGCAGGACAGGGGGAGGATGCTGTCATGGAGTTGATCAGCTGCAGAGTGGAGGGGGGCAGGGTTGAGGTTGCGGAGGTTACAGCTGGTAGTAGTGTGACATTTGGAGGGGTAGGCGTTGGAGGACGAGGAGATAGAGAAGGTAATCAGGTTGTGGTCAGAGAGAGGGAATGGGGTGTTAGTGAGGTTGTGGGGAGCGCAGCGGTTGGAGAAGACAAGATCAAGGATAATACCGTTGGAGTGGGTGGTGGATTGTATGCACTGTGCAAGTGCAAAGGAGGAGGTTAAGTGGAGGAGATGGGATGTGTCCGGGTTGTCGAGGTTGACAGGGATGTTGAAATCCCTAAGGATGATGGTGGGTAGCTCAGAGGAGAGGAAGAAGGGTAGCCAGGAGGAAAAGTCATCCAGGAAGCGGGGTATGGATCCAGGAGGCCGGTATATCACAGCAATCTTCAGGGGGGTTGGGGAGAATAGTCGGACGCAGTGGGCCTCGAAGGAGGAGAAGGATAGGGAGGGGGGGGTTTGGGAGGACTCGGAAGATGCTCTGCGGTGACAGGAGCAGACCAACCCCACCACCTTTACGACCGTCAGGTCTGGGTGAGTGGGTCCAGGTGAGACCTCCGTAGGAGAGTGCAGCAGGGGAGGTAGAGTCAGTGGGCTGGATCCAGGTTTCCGTGATCGCTAGGAGGTTGAGGGAGCGGGAAACAGAGGTCGTGGATGGCGGTAAACTTGTTGCACACCGATCGGGCATTCAGGAGTTCACATGAAAACGGGGGGGGGAGATTTTAGGGAGCAGGGGGACAGATACTAAGTTGCGGGGGTTGCGGCAGGACGTGGAGGCAGGAGGGTGTTGTGTGGGTGAGGGAGGTGGTGGAGGGCCAGGATTCGGGGAGATGTCCCCCGCGGTTAGGAGGAGGAGGAGAAGGGTGAGAAAGGTGGCATGGGAGCGGGATGTGCAGGAGCTGTGAGAAACTACTAGTGGAGGTGTTCGGGTTAGTGGGAGAGTGGAGTATTAGGAGGAGGTGGTGGGTGCCGTAGAGGGGTGAAGGAAGCAGTGAGGACACAATATACAATTGTTTGGGAGGAGCAGAGGGATATAGTGAATGGATTTTGGGAACGGAGGAGAGGAAAATGAGGAGGAGTGGAAGAGGCATTTTGGGGAGGTGAAGAGAGCAATAGTAGGGAGATGATAGCAATGAGGGGGAGATGTACAAGTTTTGGGGTGGAGCAGAGGGGTAAGGAAATGAGATTTGGGAACAGAGGATAGTAATATGATAAGGAGAAGAGGGGGCGCATTATAGAAAAGGTACACGGAGTGGGACTCAGGTATGTAAGAGAGGTTTCCCAGGGTGTTTGCTTGCAGTCTGTCCAGCGTGCAGTAGCAAAATAAGCAGCTTTACATGGAGAACCAGTGATTCAGTCTGAACCAGTCTCAGTTAATGTTGTTAGGAAGACAGACACAAATTTCACTCCTTTACAGAAGAAGAGAAAAGGGATCCATCTCTGTTTCTCAAGTTGATCCAAAATCTCCCTTTGTTTGTGAAAACAGGATTTTATGTCATGACCTAAAACGGGTTTCTGCATCCTGTTATACCACAGCATCTACAGGTAGAATTTACAAAATACAATCATGAAAGCCTAGGTCACATAGGTAAACATAGATTGCGTGAAATTCTCAAAGAAATTTTACTGGGACAAAATGGAAGAAACAGATGTAATTCAATCTTGTCTAATCTGTGCACAAGTGAATCCTCGACCAAAGGGTCAAAAACCTCCATTACAAAGAACTCCTCCAGCAGATGGACCATGCTCCACATTAAAACTATATTTTATAGGACCATTACCTTACAGGGAAAAATGGGTTCAGATATGCTCTAGTTATAGTTGATGTTTTCCCAAAAAGGATTGAAATTTTGCCTGTTCGCAAAGATGACGCATTAACAACTGCTAAAATGCTAATTAATCATGTTTTTCCAGTCTGGGGTATACCAACAAACCTCAGTAGTGACACAGGATTCCAGTTCACAGGTAAAATCATGCAGACAATGTGTAAAATCTTAGGAATACAACAGAGATTTCATGTGCCATATCATCCGCAATCTGCAGGTATTGTGGAAAGAATGAATAGGACTGTCAAATCAAGAATTACAAAAATGTTATTGGACAGAGGAAATACTTGGGTTGATGCTGTACCATTGGTTCTGATGAGTGTCAGAAGTACAACATCTTCTGCAACACAGTATTCTCCTGTTGAGTTAATGACAGGAAGGAAAATGCCGCTTGCGTTTCCCCATGAACCTTTTTCGTCTACACCACAGAGGCAATAGAAAAAACAAAAGTGGTTACAGATGTTGCAAGACAATCTGAACAACACTGCACTACATGCAGCTACTCGCATGCAAAAAATGGCTCCTCCACATTCTTCAAAGTTTGAAATAGGATGACAAGTAATGATAAAAACAGTGAAAAATGCTCGTAGACAAAAAAAATGTGGGTACACACTGACCAATGTAAATTGTTTATGCCGAGGTAATGATACTGCATTTCTTTTACAGAAATAGATTTCAAAAATCTGGAAAAAAAAATTGCAGATTCCAAAAAGAATTAAAAATTACAACAAAAGAACATAAAGAAAAACAAAACAGTAAAAAAAGAGGACTTATCGTCACAGGATTGAGCTTTCTCTAATGACAATATCAGTGGTAATATACATTATAAACTGTTCCAGCAATGCAGAGGTTAACAGTATTGAAGCCCTACACAAGAAAGATATTACACTTATTAGGAACAAAATATTTTTTCCAAAGAACAGTGACATTAATACAGCTGAAGACTTGTTAGGATATGTGTGCATGGGCTATGGAAGAACTTGCATGGAATTGTATTTGGTTCATAGTAATGATATTGAAGAGCATAAAATGCAAGGATCTTATATAATCAATAACAAAACTTTGAATGCAACTTATCAGATATGGGATTCTGGGTAATAGTTTTAAAAGGAAATGAGCCTACTATTTGGTCAGGAGATATTACAAGAATACAAGAAACATGTTAAATTCTGGGGAAATAGGAAGTTCTAAAGCAGATATTTGGTATCAATTACAAAGTTATTCACAATTTCTTGATCCCGAACATCTGAATATAAATGGGAATGAAAAAGGGGACATCGTTAAAAAATGGGATTTCCAAGCAGCAAGAGCTTTGGTTCATACTAGAGTCAAATAATTGTTACTGTGGTAGATTTACTCAAGACCCATCTCCCTGCTCCCGTTTGCCTCCAAGCTTCTCGAGCGCCTTGTTCACAACCGTATGAACTGCTACCTCACCGACAACAACCTTCTTCATCCCCGATTGTCTGGCTTCTGTCCACAACATTCCACAGAAACTGCCCTACTAAAACTCACTAATGACCTACTAACTGCTAAAACCAACGGCCATTACTCCATACTCCTTGACCTTTCCGCTGCCTTTGACACAGTCGACCACCCGCTCCTCCTCAGTAAACTCCACTCCATCGGCCTCTGACTCTGCTCTCTCCTGGTTCTCCTCTTACCTTTCTCAGCGCACTTTCAGTGTCACATACAAATCCTCCTCCTCCGCTTCCTCTTTCTGTTGGGGTACCACAAGGTTCTGTCCTTAGGCCCCTCCTTTTCCTGTAGTTGATTTTTTGTGTTACAGCATTTGAGTTGGGGGTGGGTTAATGCTGTTTTTATAAATTCATGCACTTTTTTTGGGACACTACCAAAAAGAAAATGGCTGCTTCCCTATTATACCCAAAAAAACCCAGTGGTAATCTGTGGTGCAGTCCATTATTATTTTTTTTTTTTTGTGATTGATTTTAAGTTTGGCCATAATTTCCAGAGTTTTATAAAACTTCTGGTCACAGTGCTGGCGAAACTCAAATCTGGCCATATTGGTAATCGATTTGTACGACAATCTGATTTTCAAAGCCTAATTGGCTTCAAATCTACAACAAACAGCTTGTGATGTATTCCCAGAATTCAGGTAGATGGTAACTTACCAGAAATCCTCCCTTCCTGGGAGTAAAAACAGCATCTGTAGGGAAGGTGTGCCTTTTTAGGAAGAGGACCTATGCTGCAAGTCTGAGTGGAACAAGTGCCTTTTTAAGACACCCCAAATAGTGTTATCTATAAAAGGAAAGCTTAAAGTGACACTAAAGGTTCGGCTTTTTTTGCAAAAAAACAAAAAACATGTTACACTTACCTGCTCTTGGCAGTGGTTTTGCACAGAGCAGCCCTAATCCTCTTCTCGGGATCCCTGCTGGCACTTCTGTGTCCGCCCCCTTGACCAGTGCTCCCAATAGCAAGCCGCTTACTATGGGGGTACTGGTGCGTGCTGTGTCCGTGGCTCAGCCCCAACCCTTGCTCTCTCCTCATTGGCTGACTGTGCTTGACAGCAGTGGGAGCCGATGGCTCCCACTGCTGTCTCAGGCAATGGGGAGAGGGAGTCCCAGGACAGCCAAGACTCTCGTGCACATTTCTGGAATGAGAGGGAGCTCAGGTAAGTGTTAGGGGGGAGTTGGGGGGGGGGGGGGGAGCAGGACACAGAAGGTTTTTTTACTTTCATGCACAGAATGCATTTTAATACTTCAGTAAAAAAACCTTCAGCATTTACAACCACTTTAAAGTCTAACTTCATGTTTATGGTGACTTTAACCACTTCTCATCGGCCCACAATGTATTGCGAACAGGCGGCAGTTACAGGGCTGTACCAACACAGGAGGGCGCTGCACCTGAGTGGGTCCACAATGCTCCCCCCCATATGCAGATCCCAGTATTCGGGACCCGGCAATCTCTATGGTCTATGAAAGCTACAAGCACTTCATCATTTCGGTTTTGCTGAAAATAAAGAGCGCCAATTTAAAATTGGGAAAGCAACTGATCACACTGATCTTAGTGTAATCAGATGCTTTAAGGCAGCGGTTCTCAACCTGTGGGTCGCGACCCCTTTGGGGGTCGAACAACACTTTTACAGGGGTTGCCTAAGACCATCGGAAAACACATATTTCTGATGGCCTTAGGAACCGAGACACCGCTCCTCTATCCGTCTTCAGGTGTGGGCGGGATGACATCCCGTCCCTGTCATCTGGACACACCCCCGGGATCAATCCTCGCCGGTGATTGGCCGCCGGAACTGTAGCTCAGGAGAGGCACACAGGCGGCCAATCTCTGGCGAGCAGGTGGAGCTTGGAGAGGAGGAGCCAAGCGGCACCGCGAAGATCGAGCGAGTGAAGAGGAGGAGAGCGGACGGAGAAGGAAGACATCTGACCGGTAAGTGTCTGTACCATGGGAGAGGGAGGGAGCGAGCGAGCCCAGGCTGGAGCAGGGGTCAGCAAGGTAAGTATCATTGGTGTCAGTGGGAGGAATAGTGCCCCATCATTGGTGTCACTAATACCAATGATGGGGCACTATTCCACCCCCCCACTGACACCAACGATGGGGCACTATTCCTCCCCCCACTGACACCAACGATGGGGCACTATTGCTCCCCCCACTGACACCAACGATGGGGCACTATTGCTCCCCCCACTGACACCAACGATGGGGCACTATTGCTCCCCCCACTGACACCAACGATGGGGCTCTATTGCTCCCCCCACTGACACCAACGATGGGGCTCTATTGCTCCCCCCACTGACACCAACGATGGGGCTCTATTGCTCCCCCCACTGACACCAACGATGGGGCTCTATTCCTCCCCCCACTGACACCAACGATGGGGCACTATTCCTCCCCCCACTGACACCAACGATGGGGCACTATTGCTCCCCCCACTGACACCAACCATGGGGCACTATTGCTCCCCCCACTGACACCAACCATGGGGCACTATTGCTCCCCCCACTGACACCAACGATGGGGCACTATTCCTCCCCCCACTGACACCAACGATGGGGCACTATTGCTCCCCCCACTGACACCAACGATGGGGCTCTATTGCTCCCCCCACTGACACCAACGATGGGGCTCTATTCCTCCCCCCACTGACACCAACGATGGGGCACTATTCCTCCCCCCACTGACACCAACGATGGGGCACTATTGCTCCCCCCACTGACACCAACCATGGGGCACTATTGCTCCCCCCACTGACACCAACGATGGGGCACTATTCCTCCCCCCACTGACACCAACGATGGGGCACTATTCCTCCCCCCACTGACACCAACAATGGGGCACTATTCCTCCCCCCACTGACACCAACGATGGGGCACTATTCCTCCCCCCACTGACACCAACGATGGGGCACTATTCCTCCCCCCACTGACACCAACGATGGGGCACTATTCCTCCCACTGACACCAACGATGGGGCACTATTCCTCCCACTGACACCAACGATGGGGCACTATTCCTCCCACTGACACCAACGATGGGGCACTATTCCTCCCACTGACACCAACGATGGGGCACTATTCCTCCCACTGACACCAACGATGGGGCACTATTCCTCCCACTGACACCAACGATGGGGCACTATTCCTCCCACTGACACCAACGATGGGGCACTATTCCTCCCACTGACACCAATGATGGGGCACTATTCCTCCCATTGACATCAGTATGTGGCACTATTCCTCCCACTGACACCAATGACGTGGCACTACTCATACAGTTATGAAGTAGCAACGAAAATAATTTTATGGTTGGGGGTCACCACAACATGAGGAACTGTATTAAGGGGTCGCGGCATTAGAAAGGATGAGAACCACTGCTTTAAGGGAAGAGGAGAGATCTAGAGACTAACAGACCCCAGATTTCTCAGAAAACAGTACCTGTCACTGCCTACTGCTATCAAATGGTATATTTTCATTCCCTGTGATAACAAGGAAAAAAAAAAAAACGCAAAATAGTTAAAAACAAAATCACACCCATCCCAGTGCTCGTATGCATAGGCAAATGCGAGCAGTGGTCCTGTGTTGATATGTAAACAGATTGCACCATGCACGTGAGGTATTACTGCACACGTCAGATCGAGGGCAGTAATTCTAGCACTAGACCTCCTGTGTAAATCTAAAATGGTGACCTGTAAAAGCTTTTAAAGTGTCGCCTATGGATATTAAACATTTACGTTTGTTGCACAATTTAGTTACATAATTAGTCTGGCTGAAAAAAGACAAAAGTCCATCCAGTTGAACCATAAAAAAAAAAAAAAAAGTTATAAACTTATACCCACAGTTGATCCAGAGGAAGGCAAAAAACCCCAGTAAAGCAAGATACAATTTGCTCCTGCAGGGAAAAAAATTCCTTCCTGATCCCCCGAGATGCAAATCGGATATTCCCTGGATCAACAATTTCAAAGCATATTATGTTTGGTATCCATTTACTTGGCGTAACATTTTTATATTTTATCAAACAATTGGCCAATATATTGTGTTTTTGTGCATTCAAATTCTAAAAAGTGTATTTTTTCCAAAAAAATTGCGTTCGAAAAATAAACCACAGCGCAAATACTGTGGAATGTAAAAAATTTCAACACCCACTGTTTTATTCTCTAGGTCCACTGCTTTAAAAAAATATCATGTTTGGGGATCAAAACTTTTTTAAACAAAGTGTCAGAAAAGGCTTGGTCTTCAAGGTGGTTAAAAGAGTGGGTGGGGAGTCGGATAAGCTTCTAATGTTGGCCCTGAAATGCCAGGAGAGTACAACACCCCCCTCCCCCAAAATTACCCCTTTTTGGAAAGTAGACACTCCAAGTGTCAGGTACCTACCTACGGTAGCTCTAGCGCTCCACAGACTGGCTTTCCCCGGGGCGGAGTCTAAGCCCCCATCTGCATGTTCACCAGAGCCCCTGATGGTGGGGATGGACTTGGAGCAGACTGAGACCCGGTCACGGCCCCTGAGTACACCCAGCTGTGGTAGAGTGAACCGCCAGTGCAACGTAGCAGGATGAGAGCCTGATGTGAAGAGGCAGAGCGGTCCGTGCAGGATGGATGGACGGAACACACTGGAACAGTAGCGGAGTCAGACAGGCCGGGTCGGTAACGAAGGAGGCAGAGTGGTACAGAGCAGCAGGCAGAGGGTCGTCAGGTCACAGGCCAGGTTCAGCAGCAGGAGATCAGACAATCAGGAACAGGCAGAAGAATGGTCAAATGAGCCAGAGGTCAGGGCAGGAGAAGGTCAGCAATGGTCAGGATCAAGCAAGATTCGGCAACAACAGGAACTCTCTCAGGAACAACAAGGAACAAGACCATACGGCAATTTGAGCATTGCCAGAGCCAATTTAAATAGTGCGCCCTTAGCGGTCATTGGTGCAAGGCGCACGTCCGCGAGTGCACACGAGCGGCCGCAGTTGTTGCCGCGGGCGCCTATGTCCTAGTGCCCGCACGCTAGTCCGCATCGGAATTCCGCGCATGCGCATACCCATGCGCCGCAGCAAAACTTGGAATCCCTGACACCAAGGTACTTGCTAAGGAGCATGATCAGTATTTTGCAGATCTCATTTGTTGCTACAGGGTTTTGGAAAACGAAGAAAGAAAATAAAATGTTTTTTTTTTCTTCTTTCAAATCCTGTGAACAAAAGGATATCTTCAAAATAGTCACTATGCATTAAATTCTTTGGGTTGTGTACTTTCCAAAAAGGGGCCATTTGGGGGGCTGTTTGTACTATACTGGCATTTTACGGCCATCTATTGACAGGAATATTGTTGGCAATTTCTCTCTATTGACCCTTTGTAGGAGGAGCAATGATCTCAGACCATTGTCCCTACCTTCTCTTCCTGGAATTAATCCTACCTGATCTAGGTGTATCCAGTCCAGCATCAGCTCCTTCATTCTGATTGCCAGTACCTTAGCGTACAATTTGGTGTCAATGTTTAATAAGGATATAGGCCTATAACTGGTACACTGTGTGCTGTCATTACCTGCAAAGACTCCTCCCTCATTTCCAGTCCCTTCCCTATTGCCTTCATATAACCACACATTTTAGAAACGTATCCCACAGTTTAACCATCCGGGCCAGGACTCTGGCCCTAAAAAAAATATGGCCGCAAGAAAGAGTAATTTCCTTCGGGGTGATTGGTCTCTCTAGGGCCTCTAAATTTTCTTGTGCTAATCTTAGCAACTCCACTTCATTTAAATATTTCTGCCTATTTTACTTCTTTTCATCCTCCATTTCTTTAAGATTACTGGGGCTCACGTCGTACAGTCTACTATAGTATTTATGGAACCTATTAGTGATATCAGTGGTGATGTACACCATTTCTCCTTTACCATCTTTAAAGCTTTCTATAAAATGTTTAGATTTCTTCTCCTTGAGTTTCCTCATTAAAAATTTTCCAGGTCTATTCCCCCACTGATATCTTTCTTTTAAGACCCTGTTGAATATCCTTCTTGACTCCTGTTCCATAAGCTTTTTTAGTTCTCTTTTAAGGGTCATCTTCTGGTAAACGTCTGTACCCATCTTCTTTTTATGCAACTGTTCTAATTTATAAAGCTCCTCCATCACCCCCTTTATTTTTTCCCCTCGTACTCTTTTTCTGCACCTATTGAAATCAGTATACCCCTGATATATGCTTTATGTGCCTCCCAAATTGTGGCCACCGAGACCTCCTCGGTCTCATTGCACTCAAAAAATTGCTCAATTTCCTGCCTAAGCCTTTTCTCTATTTCTGGGTCCTGTAAAAACATCTCATTTAGGCTCTATATATTTATTTTGTCCTCATTCCTTCCTACCCGTAGTCTCATTGTGACATGAGCATGATCAGAGATGGACATAACCTCTATGTTGGAACTCACCAACGACTCCAGTTGTCTATGCTTGATCATTATATAATCCAGTCTTGAGTACGAACCATGTACTGGAGAGAAAAGGTATAATCCCTTTCACCTGGATGTTTTACTCTCCAGGTATCACTCAGTTGGCACTTATATAGTAATCTCTTCATTAATTTAGATTTCCTACTTCCCTCTATCTGCGTACATGAAGATGCATCCATCTGAGGATCCAGACACATTTAAGTCTCCTGCCACAACCAGGTCACCTTTTTTAAATTCAGAAAGTTTCCCTAATACACCTTCCATGAACATCTCTGGATTTTTATTTGGACCATAAATATTAGCTAGTGTATATTCAACTCCTTGTAACTTTCCCCTCAAAAATAGAAACTGGCCCTCAGGATCCTCCATTCTTTCATCTTTTTTTTGAGAACCCAATTGCTACACCTTTAGCTCTTTTAACTGAGGAATCAGCAAAATACCACATTGCGTGGTGCTCAGTATATAACTTAACATTTGTGTCCTGAGTTATATGTGTCTCTTGAAGAAACACCACATCTATGGAGTATTGGTGGATTTTCCTCAGTGTCTTAGGTCTTTTTGTTGGAGAATTTAACCCTTTCATGTTATAATTCAAACTTTATCACACTCATTTCAAATATTATCCCGTTATCCTACTAACATTCCCATCACAGGAAGACAGATACAGACAGCTTGATATGGACTTTCTCCCTTCCCTCCCTACTACCAAACCTATCAACTTTTGCCTTCTTCTCTCCACCCCCCCCCCCCCCCATGTCAGTATTCAACCCAGATCGTTACGTATTGCCACCATTTCACTTTTCATAGACATCTCCAATTTTGCAAACATTTCCACCATATCAGCTTCTGTAGGTATTTGTAATGTAGCTACCGGTTGTTCCAAAACACTTTGATCTGTTATGCTGTCCGCATTTATCGGGTCATTGGACTGGTTCGCTTGTGTCCTTAGTGACATTGAGTGATCTCCCACCCCTTTTCCAGTTTTCTCCTGTTTATCAGGGGTTAATTTCTCCTCTTTCTTCTGCAGAGGTATTTCCTTATTGTGCTAGTATTCGCACTTGCTTGAGTTGTTTTTTTACTCCCCCCACTTTGACTGATCTGCTCTTCATCCCTTTAAACTTTACCACTGAGTTTGCACGACTGCTGTATTATCTGTCCCCAGGAAAGATTTTTTCCTCTGCTGACTTTAATCTCTCCTATTTGTTACTTTGGGAGCAGGAGTGATCTAACCAATTCCACCACTACTAAGAACCACTGAGAACCCCCACAAATACAGTCCTCCCTAGTACTCAGGAGTGCATTTAGACTGCAGCAATAACATCAGATGTATCACAATAAAAAAAAAGTCCCACCGCTGCTCATGGCAACTCACCACCACCTTTCATGCTGGCAGATCCATATCTCACCATCCCAGAGAGCACTCAGTCCCAGCTGTTGCCGCTGAGCCCAACTCCTGATGAAATTAGTTGAGTTAATGAGGTGTCAATATACAGTCAGGTCCATAAATATTGGGACATTGACACAATTCTAACATTTTTGGCTCTATACACCACCACAATGGATTTGAAATGAAACTAGCAAGATGTGCTTTAACTGCAGACTGTCAGCTTTAATTTGAGGGTATTTACATACAAATCAGGTGAACGGTGTAGGAATTACAACAGTTTGCATATGTGCCTCCCACTGGTTAAGGGACCAAAAGTAATGGGACAATTGGCTTCTCAGCTGTTCCATGGTCAGGTGTGCGTTATTCCCTCATTATCCCAATTACAATGAGCAGATAAATGGTCCAGAATTCATTTCAAGTGTGCTATTTGCATTTGGAATCTGTTGCGGTCAACTCTCAAGATGAGATCCAAAGAGCTGTCACGATCAGTGAAGCAAGCCATCATTAGGCTGAAAAAACAAAACAAACCCATCAGAGAGATAGCAAAAACATTAGGTGTGGCCAAAACAACTGTTTGGAACATTCTTAAAAAGAAGGAACGCACCGGTGAGCTCAGCAACACCAAAAGACCCGGAAGACCATGGAAAAAACAACTGTGGTGGATGACCAAAGAATTCTTTGCCTGGTGAAGAAAACACCCTTCACAACAGTTGGCAAGATCAAGAACACTCTCCAGGAGGTAGGTGTATGTGTGTCAAAGTCAACAATCAAGAGAAGACTTCACCAAAGTGAATACAGAGGGTTCACCACATGATGTAAACCATTGATGAGCCTCAAAAACAGGAAGGCCAGATTAGAGTTTGCCAAACGACATCTAAAAAAGCCTTCACAGTTCTGGAACAACATCCTATGGACAGATGATACCAAGATCAACTTGTACCAGAGTGATGGGAAGAGAAGAGTAAGGAAAGGAACTGCTCATGATCTTAAGCATACCACCTCATCAGTGAAGCATGGTGGTGGTAGTGTCATGGTGTGGGCATGTATGGCTGCCAATGGAACTGGTTCTCTTGTATTTATTGATGATGTGACTGCTGACAAAAGCAGCAGGATGAATTCTGAAGTGTTTCGGACAATATTATCTGCTCATATTCAGCCAAATGCTTCAGAACTCATTGGACGCTGCTTCACAGTGCAGATGGACAATGACCCAAAGCATACTGCAAAAGCAACCAAAGAGTTTTTTTTAAGGGAAAGAAGTGGAATGTTATACAATGGCCAAGTCAATCACCTGACCTGAATCCGATTGAGCATGCATTTCACTTGCTGAAGACAAAACTGAAGGGAAAATGCCCCAAGAACAAGCAGGAACTGAAGACAGTTGCAGTAGAGGCCTGGCAGAGCATCACCAGGGATGAAACCCAGCGTCTGGTGATGTCTATGCGTTCCAGACTTCAGGCTGTAATTGCCTGCAAAGGATTTGCAAAGTATTAAAAAGTGAAAGTTTGATGTATGATTATTATTCTGTCCCATTACTTTTGGTCCCTTAACAAGTGGGAGGCACATATGCCAACTGTTGTAATTCCTACACCGTTCACCTGATTTGGATGTAAATACCCTCAAATTAAAGCTGACAATCTGCAGTTAAAGCACATCTTGTTCGTTTCATTTCAAATCCATTGTGGTGGTGTATAGAGCCAAAAGTGTTAGAAATGTGTTGATGTCCCAATATTTATGGACCTGACTGTATATTAGACATCTAGGGTATCTCAGGGTCTCCAAAGGCTGCTGTCCAAATCCAGAGTAAATCATCTTTAATACTCTGCCTCTTCTAAAGCCATGAAGCCACACCACTTTCCTGGACTTTTGGAGTAGCTTGTCACTTTCAAAATTACCACCATCCGTCACATGGGCTGTCACCTGGGAAGTCACATGAGTTGACACAAGGACGCTTTCACCGTCCCCTTCTCCTCCAATGCCACAGTCTCCTGCTCCCGGGGGGGGGGGGGGCAGCCAAGGCTCGCCGACCCGCCATCTCTACCAGGGGCACAGGTCCGGACTCGACCGCCACTGAGAGCACCACCAGGACGCCCGGACTCGGAGCTGCCGAGATTCTCCACTCCTGCCCAGGTTCTCAGGTAGGACAGGGCTCCAGGTGGCTGACAGGGCATATCAGGACAGGGCTGTACACATGGCTAGCTGGCGCCTTGAGCTCACGGCGCCATGTTCGGGCCCCTCCCCCACAGTGGTGATCAAACACCACCAAAAGAAAGCTCTATTTGTGTTAAAAGAAAAGGCATACATTTTGTTTGGGTAAAGCACTGCATGACCACACAATTACCAGTTGAAATAGCACAGTGCTGAATAGCAAAAAATGACCTGGTTATTAAGGGGGGTAAGATGCCCCAAACAAACCATTTCCATCACCAACAGATGTGCCAACTGGAAATGCTGCATAAAGTATACATTGCTGAGTTCCAGCAGCAGGACATGGACTTCCCTTCTCATAACAAAATTCTGGGAGGTCTGCTCAGCTATTCACACGAAGCGTTGTATTCTGAGGAAGAGTACAAAGCATACTCTGATCAGCTGCGGTAAAGAAGTGGGTGAATGATTGGACAAGGTGGAAGAGATGGGCAAATGATGTCACTATCGACCACAGAATACACAGCTACCTGTGAATGGGTGAGCAGAGCTGTTTTGGGAAGGGAGCAGGAAATTCCCATGCCACTGTTGGAACATAAAACTGCATACTGTATATGTAGCTGATGCTACAGTTTATACAACGTGCTCAGAAGGCACATTGGTTAGTGAAGCTAATAGTTTGTTTGGCCTAGCTTGGCCCAAACAAACCATTTATGCATCTTGCACATGAATTTTGTCAATTACTGATGTTTATACTCAAGATTTTGTTGACAGAAAGGTCCTAAGTAAAATGTTCCACAAAGACCTTTCGAATTCAAGTGTATAGGTGTATAAAAGGTGTGTATGTGTATACTTGCGTAAAATTCTTATTCATCTTCTTTTAATTGCCAGTTTAAATTACTGCACTCCAACGTAAAAGTTTCCATTTTTTTTCACGGCTCTGTATACATTGCTGTTCTGCTGATCTTTACGCAGCTGTGCGACAACAATGCACCTGTATTCAGATCAGTAAAAAAGTGGCTTTTTTTTTTTTTTTTTAGTCCTGTGTGGAAGAGGCCCTAAAGTTACAGAAAACACTACGTTTGGAAGAACCCTCCAAGCAATCCCTGGTTAAAGCCCAAGATCAACAGTTCATCAAAAATGATGAATCCTGGGTGACATTTATATTGAATCTTGAATAAAAACAGAAAAAAAGTCCACAGAGATTCCAGCTTTTTGCCTGCTGAATCCTTAACCCTTTTGCCCACAGGTCCTGCTGACAGCAGGGGGTTTTATACACAATCTAGGGGCTGCAGCCCCTGGGATTGTGTATAAAACAGACTGGGAGACTCCTGCCCGTCAAGTGGAAGCAGTCAGGAGGCTCCACTGCCACCGATTGTTTCCCAAGCCTCCATTTCCAGTAACCCACTCCCCCCGCGGGCCTCCGCTTGCCCATCTGCGGGCTCGGGGAGAACCACGGTGGATGGGGAGAGAGGAGAGGAGAGCAGATGAATGTCTGCTTCCCTCCCCTTCCTTGTGTGACCTGGAAGGCAACGTCACAGCTGTCACTTTCCTGGCTAGAATAGCGGGGGAAACATGTATTGCAATGTGGTTTGCATTGCAATATATCTAATGGATCACAGAAGAGAAATGCAGGGTCTTTTAGCCCTAAAATTCACTTTAGTGTGATTTTACTGAAATGTTGCATTTCCTAGACCTTTGCAAGAATATGTGACATAAAAAATTGGAACAACCACTATTTTATTCTCTAGGGTGCCGGCTTTCAGAAAATATATAATGTTTTGGGGTTTTGTGTAATCTTCAGCTCTAAAATGAATTTTTAAACGTGTGCAAAAAAATGCAAAAACTGCTCTGCACATTTATGAACTCTAATTCTCTTTAGTTAATAAATGTGGAGTTCAGAATTTGAATTAAAAAAAAAATCTTTAAAAAAAAAAAAAAAAAAAAAAAACATTTTCATTAGAAACCAATAAGTAAAATGGCATAATATACTGTGATAAATTACACAAGCAGCTTTATCTGCTCTAAAGTATACTGTTATAATACTGCTGTGCATTATCTCTCTACTGCAGTAGAAAGTACTTACATGGTCAGCTATGGTGCGCCCCAATTTATCCATTCGTGACCCAGCTTCTGCAATCTTCTTTGCTGCACTAATCACATCTGATGTATTTTTAAGTGGTCCTTTTCCTCTGTTATAAAAGTTAAGCATGTTGTAGCTCATATGCATAAACTGAATTGTGTTTTAAAAATCTATTTTTTTGATCCTCACAGCATACCTAGTAAAGTCTGTCATCTCCATCATTATCATGCACATCTGCTTAGCCAGAACGATGATATCATTTCCGCTGTCATCCCATTTTGATACTTCAGCATCCAGTTTACTCTTTTCTTCTTGAAAGCTAGCAACCTGTTCTGCAATTTTAGCTTTCTGTTCTTGCGGAAGTTGAGCCATGATTGCCTACCACAGAAAAGAAGCAAAGCACATTATTAAAACACAGGCCCAATATGGCAGTTTTTTCTATTTTCTCAAATATACATTCTTCCACAAAGTTATTCAAACTAAAAATCATTTGTACAACCCATTCACTGCATATGCAGGACTATACCAGAATATTTTATCAAAAAGTTTATATATTTAATCTCCAAACAAAAACTGCATTATAGAGCGGTAATCCTGGTAGATTTTGAAGCCCTACAATTGGTCCCCAGAAAAAAGGGATCAGGGTGTTGTGGCTGCATTTTTTAGTTACCAATGTGGGAGAGAATATGTAATGTTTCACTACCACAATCGTAATTCTTATGTTAGCAGCAATGGTGGGTTTTACACACAATGTGTGTAAATCTGAGACACTATTTGCTGTCAGAGAGAAGTGATAGTTGCCCGATTGTTTCCACACACCCTGGCTACGTTCTTACCCCTGCTTGTTTCCCAGACTTCATGCTCCCATCTGCAGACTTGGGATCAGCATGGTGGGCGATGCCAGATAGAGAGGAGGAAGACCAGAAAACATCTATTTGCTCATATTCTCTATTTTGTGAGCACTGCTTGCGGTCATTTTCCCTAGCTGTTGAGGCTGGGGATGAGGCTAATGGAGCACAATGTGTGCTCTACTAGCTTCAAAGGAAAGCAGGTGAGACAAAACATCCAAATGACCCCTGATGTTCCATTAAAGAGAACCTCTACATAACACAGCATCACAGAGCCTCTGCGACTAAGCTTAATGGAGTGAAACGCTTAAGCAGACCAGATGAATTTTGTTTCAGATAACATTAATAAATGATTTTGTACTTTTACTTTTTGTCCTATTCTCATTCACTGCTTAGGGATGCCCCATGGCCTGCGAAATGCAGACAACAACTAGGCAAACAGAACTGTGCCAACAGGCCCAACAATGACAAGGGTCAACAGACCCAACTTCAAACTGCTGATGCAGGACCCAAAAGCAGTACCCACAGATGACTGGAAGTCCACCTAGTAGAGCCTTTAAAAAGGTATGAACACAGGACACGGTGGCGGCCATATAGAGCTGGGCTGCAGAGGCCTGGTGCCAAATATCCAGAAAACTCCTTGGAATCTGGTGGTGAGGAAGTGTAAAAGTGCAGAAGATTTGTCCTCAAGAGTGAGCTCTAGTGAGCAGCTGCCTTATCCACTGAGCAATGGTGGCTTTGGAAGCAGGATGTCCCTTGCAAGGTCTGGAGGATAGGAATAATAGGGAATCAGTCTTCCTTATCAAAACTGCTGCTTTGAGGTAGACTCCTATGGTTCTGACTAAGGCCAGGCAGTGAAGATGATCAATTTTCTCTGGGCGCTTTGCAGAAGGGCATAAGGCTCCTTACAAGGGACAACCACCAGCTCAGACACTTCTGACAGGCGTGATTGCAACCAAAAAAAGATGCTTTGCAGCAGAGGTCATCTAAAGGGATATCCCTGATGGGTTCAAAGGGTGGGCTCTATAAAGGCAAAGAACAAAGACACGGTCCCTGTGCAAGATACAGCTTGGCTAAAGGATTTGACAAGGGATAGCAAAGCCAAACGTTTTTGAAAAAAAATGGACAAGGCCAAAACCAGTCCTTTCAGAGTACTTAAGGCCAAATTCTGCTTGAGTGCTAACTGTAGGAAGGCCAGAGCATGAGGCACAGAGTAATCTCTGGGACTGATATGCCTGTGTTCACACCAGGCAGAGAAGGGTTCCAGGTATGAAATGGAAGTGGTTTTTCTTGCTTTTACCAAAGTGGAAATGAAACAATGAGACCCCCTTTTTTTGGTCCTGGGCTTCAACAACCTCGCTATTAAAGCCAATGACTGAAAGGCAGGATGGAATAGATGGCCCTGTGACAGAAGGTCTGGCCTGTTAATAGACAACCCCTTTCCCCTTCCAAGTATTTTGAGCTTATCCATGAACCAGGTTCTTCTGGGCCAGTTTGGTGCAATGAGAATCCCCAGCTTCTTCTCTCTTGCTCTATTTTGTACAGCAGACAAGGTCAAATTTGCACTGAGGGGAAGGCATAGATTCAGCTGAATTAAGTGGATTTTTAATGGCATCCAATGCCACCACTTGAGGGTCCTTGGACCTGGCCACAAACCAAAGTGGTCCCCCACCTCTGATATATCAGGTAGATCATTAATAAAGGGCAAGCTCCTTGATCTAGGCAGTGGTAGCTGAGGCAATCTGCTTTCCAGTTGTCCACTCCTTATATGTGGATAGCAGAGATTGTGCAGTGTTGCAAAGCCATCATATTGCTTTGAGTTCTAGGATGTTGATGGGAAGCTTCGCTTTCATTGATGGCAAACATTCCTGGGCCACGAGAGACTGGAACACTCCTCTTTGTACCCAAAGGGGCAGGGTAAGATTGAAGAGCAACAAGGGCGACAAAGCGGAGGCTTTTGCGCACAGCAGAAGTGAACTTACCCACATCAGCAAGCATTTTGTGTGAAGCTGCGGCTTCAGATGTATGGGTGAGAAATCTTCTGCAGCCTCTTCCATCACTGCTCCCAAGATACTCTTCATTCCCTTTCAAATCCACCTGTGGACAGAGCCCTCCACTCCCTTGTCATTGGCTTTGATTGACAGCAGCAGGAGCCAATAGCTCCCAGTGCCCCAGCAAAGCCTGAGGCAGTATTACTGCAATAGGGCGGACAGGAAGCAGTTAATTGTACACACCTGCTACTTGATAGAATGTGTATGGGTAGTTACTTTATTTCCAATACATATATCTGGTTACTACGCCTAACTAGTGTTTTTTTAACTGGCGAATGACAAATTGCATTTGTAACACTGTTGATGTAATACTTTGTTTACAAAAAAAGGTCGACTGTGTGCACTGTACATTTGAAAACTCACTCTTGCACTCTGCCCAGCAATTAGCTGGTCATCTTCAGTCTGAATACTAGTTCGACTCCTCACATCAAAATCTTCAGTCTCAAAATCAGAATCATCCAACTCTTCAGGTGTCTGTAACAAAACATTTTATTATGATTCTTATGCTGTCCAAGATGACATGAAATAAAGTTATGCATTTTCTCCTATTTTCCAAACTACACAGTTTATATCTTCAAATGGAAAATCAAAGCTTTTGCATTTGAACAATTTAAAATTTAAGTGTTACTAAACCCACAACAGTAAAATCATCCCATATACACAGTAAAGCATGCTGGTTACACTCACTGCGGAACTTAAGGGGTTAATACTCTGCATTGTGTAAATAGGATGTTTGATACTGTCTTCTTTGATCCTCCCTTTCTTCAACAGTCCCCATTTCATCTCCTGATAGAACAGAGCCTTGGGGGTAGCTGAACATGCTCAGTTTAGTGTGTATTGCTAGAATTTTTTCTTTTTCTTGGGAGGGTGCATGTGATTAGCACAGGGCCAATCAGCACTGTCCAGACAGAGGGTCAGGAGTCCTGCAGCCTCATAGGACAGTGAGAGGAGAATGAAAACTCCTCTTACAAGCTTTAACCAGTACTCGATGGACACTGATATAAGTCACAAGACTGCTAACTGCTGATGAGAAAAGGTATTTAGTAGTTTGTTTACTAAAATAACTGCATTTCCATGTTCTGTGTAAAATCAGATATAGTGAACACACACACACTATAAATAGGGAAAATAAAGCTCTAGGACACAACAATGCAATGTCTATGCTACAAAGAGCTCAACATCTTCAAACATCACACCATACAAAGTTTACTTGTTAATCTGTAAGGAATATGGGAGGATAACTGCTGCTGTAAACACTAAAACAGTTTGTGGTCTGGTAGTGTTCCCCTTGCCTGCAACTGACCTTTTTCTTTCCTCCCAACATCTCTTGCCCTTCCTTTTCTTCTCTCCTTGCTTTCTCTTCCTCCCCCTGAGCCTCTCTCGTTCCTTTCCCTTCCTCCCCGAGCCTCAAGAGGACACGTTTATTTTTAATTTGGTCCACGGTCCTCCTAGTGGTGTTGAGTGTCTATCAACTCTCTGCCTCGAAATAGCATTTCCCTTGTTTTCCCCAGGAAGGAGCAGTCTTTTTCATCTATGATTAATACTGGCTGATCTCTGCTGTCCAAGACCCCTGTTGAACACCTCCTGACAACATCTACTAGCCTGTGTGGTTTATGTCCCCCTTTTTGAAGCATAATGAATGGATTTATTATGCTCTCTCTTGTATTATTGTGGTTCATATATATTGTTACATGTGCCTCTAGCCTTTGGTGGTTTCTTTCCCGCTACTCTTTTATATGCTAGTCCTCAGGCTACTACTGACTGGATTCGTACATTGACTACTGTACTCGATCCTTGATTTCGGAAAAATATTTCGATGAGCCACTCTTTTGTAATGTCTGTAATTGTTTGAATTTTTTTTTTTTTTTTTTAGAATAAAAGTATATGGTCAAAATTTAGACTGACAGACCACTGTCAGGTTGTCAAATCATTCCACAAATTCAACAAACTTTGGTACTTTAACCAAGTGGTGAGAGAATGGTTATTTGTCTAGCCAAAGTTTACCTTTCATATAAAAAGAACAATGGCTCAATCGGGAACCTAAAGTGTGATACAATAAACTATAATTTAAGCTGCAAATACTTTTGATTTACTCTTTCATTGTTCCCATTTGCACTTATTTCTCAACAGCAAAATCATACCCGTATCATCAGTACGGCCTTGCGAATATCACGAATACCATCATACACCAGTCTAGATGCATCAATAAATTCATTTTCATCCATCGGTTGGTTGGGGTCTCCACTAAGGGCTTCCACTGCTGCTTCAACTTGCTCTGTGAACCGCGGCATAACTAAAAGGAAGAAGGCACAATTGTCACTACATGTTTGGTACTAATTCAGAGGAATTCATAAATAGTGTCTACAACACTCTGAAGGATTCCATTGTGTGTCCACACGAGAAATGTAGGCACGGTCAACATATTTATGTACCTGTTGGAATACCGCCAGAAAAGTGTTGTGTTTTATTGAATTTCTCTGACATTCATTTCAGAGTATTGGGTTTGTATGTGAACGAAACGTAAAACTAAGCTTACTAGCCATAAATGTGTTATTTAAGATCGGTCAGCAGAATTCATAAATTCTTGACTTCTTTGGACATCCAAAAGCTAATCTGGTTCATGGTTTTGGAAGTCAAATAAGTCCCCAAACACATTACTCCACCTTGATTTAACCTGCTTTATGTCTGATAAAGAGTACATTAAACCAGTGTTTCTCAACCTTTTTTCAGTAAAGGCACCCTTAAATTATGGACAGTCCTGAGGCAACCTGTAAAATTATGGACAGTCTTGAGGCACCCCATTCTAAAATGTGAAAAAACTATTACAATAGTTTAATATAACGTAGCAACATCCACACATGTAGGACACCCAACATTAGACGTAATTTATTCTTGGTACTGGTACTGAATAGTATTCCAGTGTTTCTCTTCTCCCTCAGTTTTTCTCCATCACTGAGCTAATGTGACCCCAGCACTGATGGAAAGGGGCAGGGAAGGGTCAAACTAGGATGCTGTGCAGGCAGCTGACATTCTCATCAACTGATTATGTCATTGGTTGTCAGGACAACAGCGGCTAGGTCATAATGGTGCACAATGAAAACCTGTTGCTTTGTGTAACTAAAAGGCAGGCTTGTTCCTCCCGCTGGCTTGTATACACTTTTTGGGCAATTTTTAGACATTTTGCCAAGGCACCCTGGTTGAGAAAGGCTGCATTAAAAAACACATTTACTTGCCGCACGCCAACAGTGCATTTACTGCTTGTGTGTGACACAGCCCGGCAACATCAGGGCACATTGAGTTTCTGGTTTTCGGGCACACGTGCGTGCACTACCTGTTACTCTGTGCTATGACTGGACACAGCAGGCGTTTGTCAGCAGGTTGCAGCCAATGATTTTGGCAGTATATCAGCTGATCATCTGTGGCCAATCACAGCACAGACCTCGGTGTGTTTTTATATTTCAATATTTTTATTGAAAGAAGATCTACAAAAACAAGAACATAAAGACTTAGCCCACCTACAGGGTGAGTAGAGGCAAATAAATAGGTTCATAAGTGTATAAGCACGTAGTAAATATCAATCAAGAATTTTGCTAGCAAAGAAAATACAGCCCTCATGTGGAAGCAAATGTTCCACTGGTCAGTAACATGGGCAGTTTAGTAACAAAAAGCCAAATAAACAAGAACATGACAGAAGAAAAAAAAAAAAAAAAAAGAAGAAAAGAAGGGGGGGGGGGGGGGAAGAGGAGAGAGAGAAGGAAAAGAGAAGAGAGGAAAGAGAGGGTCAGCCACACTCCCATTAACCTCCCTGGCGGTATGATTATTTCAGATTTTTGGTGCTGAAAGCGGTACCATTATTTTGCATGGAAATATGTATTTTTTTTATTGTAGGCCTGTCATTTTTAGGAATAACTCACTGAAATCTGTCCGAACAAGAGTCTAGTAAACATTCCGGATATGATAAAACTTGAAACACGAAATCATAAATTCTAATTTAATAAACAATCATAAAAAATATTATAATAAATTTAATTCAATAATATAAATCAAACTAAAAACACTGAAATTTGAAATATAGTGCCAAGTTCGCACATCGCTGAGCAAAGTCGCAGAATCGTTTTCAGTGTCTGATGACGAATTTCCCCACAAATCATCACTCAATTCTGCAAGTGGTTTGGAATTACTATTGCTGTTCTCTAGCTGGTCTAAAACAGATTTTGACCTAAAGGGACGCTTTTTGGACGCCATGGACTTTTCCCAGTTTCCAGGCAGAAAGAACAGTCAAAATGCAGGCAGGGCACAGGACAAAGCAGTAGGGACAAAATGTATGTGAAATTCTTTAAACAGCAATGTTTTGCTATGTAATAATCGTTTACAAAAAAATGAAATGTTTTAAAACTCAAATTTGCCGCCGGTTTCGGCCCCCCCGCGTCCCGACGTCACAGGGACCGGAACACGGAAGCCGGATGCCGACATCGGCCGGAGGAGATGGCCGGGGACGCTGCAGGGGACACATCGCGGGAGCGAAGGACAAGGTAAGCGCTGCAGGGAATCCCTGAGCAACGCCGCATGGTAAGCCGCAAATGTAGCTCGGGGTTACCTCTTGTGGTACTGAAAAACTTTACCCCGAGCTACACTCGGGAATACCGCTAGGGAGGTTAAGTGATAGAGATTTACCTAATCCATGGTTCCCATGTGACCTCAAATTTAGAGGTATTATTATTAACGATACTCGTAAGTTTATCATTTATCATGATCCAATTAAGTTTTTGCAGAATTTCTAACGGAATAGATGACGGTTTCCAACGTCTAGCTTGTAATTCGTGCTGGTACAAAATAAAGAATTTAACTGATTTCTTGGGAATATCAGTGGGCAACAGATGAAATAGAGCTACCTCCGGAGTTCTGCGAATATTAATTCCCATTACTGAAGAAAATTAAATATTCGGATCCAAAATCTATGGACCACCGGACATTTCTACCATACATGGAGCATAGTGCCCTCCTGTCCACAGCGTCTAAAGCAATTGGGTGACACGGATGGGTAAATTTTGGCAAGACGTGTTGGAACTAGATGCCAACGAAGAAATGTTTTATAATTTGATTCGATAAGGGTAGTATTGATCGAAATTTTAGATAGGGTATTAGCCGTAGTCCGCCAAGTGTCTAACTCTAAAGAGCTGTTCAAATCCCTTTCCCATTGAATCATATAGGATAGCTTGGTGAGATGATCAACAAGGGAGACATAGATAGCGGATAATCAACCCTTCATCCTCCCAGTAGCCCCACAGGAGATCTCTAGAGGTGTGAGTGTGCAAGGTTCTGTGAGTAGCTTGAGTTTACTGGTAATAAAGAACAAAAGCTGATAACGGAACCATTCACAGGAAGGCATCTGAAAAGTTGTCAAAAAGTATTGGAGAACGAGGATGAAGACCATCCAGGTAATCCCCAATATGCAAAAGACCCTTATTTATCCATTAGAATACAGAGGGCGATAGGCTAGGAATAAGCTCGGGGTTACAAAAGACAGGAGCTAATGAGGTATGTGGAGAGCAGAGAGGTTTACGCGCCCGCCATCTATCCCAGACCGTTAAGGAATAGGATAATGTAGGACAAAGGATAGGAGGATGCAACCGATTAGGAAGCCACATGAGAGCGCCAATAGCATGAGGATGACAAGATAAGGCCTCAATACGAATCCATTGGGGAACATAGCCCCTAGCAGAAGTACAAGAGAACTGTGCCATCTGAGCCGTCTGAAAGTAAATCTGGAGATTAGAAAGTCCCAGACCACCATACTTTTTTAGGGAGTAAAAGTAGAAGTTACCATTTGGGTACCAGGATCGGTAAAGTCCTAGTATAACAGTCTCGGTAAAAAGGTCATCTTGATAGAATGAATTCTACCAAACCAGAATAGATGAAGGTCCTCCCAGTCATGTAAGTCAGCTTAAAGTCGTTTGAAGAGCAGGGGATAATTAGTCTTATAGAGTGACGAGATAGAGCTCGTGAGATGAATTCCCAAATAAGCGAGAGAGCGAGAGGCCCATTAAAAATCAAAGTTATCCCGCAAATGTAGAACCTCTGAATCAGGTAGAGAAATGTTTAAAAGCAGTTGTTTTGAAGGGATTAAGAGTGAGACCAGAGACCGTAGAAAAACGACGGAACAGGTGGAAGAGACTAGGTAAAGATGTTCGAGGGTTAGATATATACAGTGGGGATCGAAAGTTTGGGCACCCTAGCTAAAAATTTGTATTAATGTGCATAAAGAAGCCAAGGAAAGATGGAAAAATCTCCAAAAGGCATCAAATTACAGATTAGACATTCTTATAATATGTCAACAAAAGTTAGATTTTATTTCCATCATTTACACTTTCAAAATAACAGAAAACAAAAAAATGGCGTCTGCAAAAGTTTGGGCACCCTGCAGAATTTATAGCATGCACTGCCCCCTTTGCAAAGCTGAGACCTGCCAGTGTCATGGATTGTTCTCAATCATCCTCTGGGAAGACCAGGTGATGTCAATCTCAAAGGTTTTAAATGCCCAGACTCATCTGACCCTGCCCCAACAATCAGCACCATGGGTTCTTCTAAGCAGTTGTCTAGAAAACTGAAACTGAAAATAGTTGACGCTCACAAAGCTGGAGAAGGCTATAAGAAGATAGTAAAGCGTTTTCAGATGTCAATATCCTCTGTTTGGAATGTAATTAAGAAATGGCAGTCATCAGGAAAAGTGGAAGTTAAAGCAAGATCTGGAAGACCAAGAAAAATATCAGACAGAACAGCTCGCAGGATTGTGAGAAAAACAATTCAAAACCCACGTTTGACTGCACGATCCCTCCAGAAAGAGCTGGCAGACACTGGAGTTGTGGTACACTATTCCACTATAAAGAGATACTTGTACAAATATGGTCTTCATGGAAGAGTCATCAGAAGAAAACCTCTTCTGCGTCCTCACCACAAAAATCATCGTTTGAACTTTGCAAATGAACATATAGACAAGCCTGATGCATTTTGGAAACAAGTTCTGTGGACGATGAGGTTAAAATTGAACTTTTTGGCCGGAATGAGCAAAGGTACGTTTGGAGAAGAAGGGGCACAGAATTTAATGAAAAGAACCTCTGTCCAACTGTTAAACATGGGGTTGGATCAATCATGCTTTGGGGTTGTGTTGCAGCCAGTGGCACAGGGAACATCTCACGAGAAGGAAAAATGGATTCAATAAAATTTCAGCAAATTTTGGATGGTAACTTGATGCCATCTGTGAAAAAGCTGAAGTTAAAGAGAGGATGGCTTCTACAAATGGATAATGATCCTAAACACACCTCAAAATCCATGGGGGATTACATCAAGAGGCGTAAACTGAAGGTTTTGCCATGGCCTTCACAATCTCCTGACCTCAACATAATTGAAAATCTATGGATAGACCTTAAAAGAGCAGTGCGTGACAGACAGCCCAGAAATCTCAAAGAACTGGAAGACTTTTGTAAGGAAGAATGGGCAAAGATACCTCAAACAAGAATTGAAAGACTCTTGGCTGGCTACAAAAAGCGTTTACAAGCTGTGATACTTGCCAAAGGGGGCAGTACAAGATATTAATTCTGCAGGGTGCCCAAACTTTTGCAGACGCCATTTTTTTGTTTTCTGTTATTTTGAAAGTGTAAATGATGGAAATAAAATCTAACTTTTGTTGACATATTAGAAGAATGTCTAATCTGTAATTTGATGCCTTTTGGAGATTTTTCCATCTTTTCTTGGCTTCTTTATGCACATTAATACAAATTTTTAGCTGGGGTGCCCAAACTTTCGATCCCCACTGTACATGAGAACATAATCAGCAAATAAGGCACATTTATGATCTCGTTGACCACAATGGATACCAGAAATGGTGGGGTTGGAACGAATAGCTATAGCAAGTGGTTCCATTGCCAAAGCAAAAAGTAAGGGGGAAAGGGGGCAGCCTTGTCTAGTACCTCGCTCAATAGGTAGAGAAGCTGACATGTATCCACGGATGGAAATCTGAGCTAAAGGATTAGAATAAAGAGCCCGTATTAGGGTCAGAAAAGAGGGGCCAAACCCCAACCTTCCCAGGATCTGGAATAAATAGTCCCAAGACAAACTGTCAAATGCTTTATGGAGATCTAGTGATAGTAGTAGAATATCCCTTGGTGAGGATTTATTCCAGTTGGATTGGATAGCTGACAACGCCAAAGTTCGTCAAATTCGGTCCGAAGTTTGTCGACCGCTGATGAATCCGGATTGATCATCATGGAGATAAAGAGCCAGAAATTTATGGAGGTGTAAAGCCAGTATTTTAGTAAGAATCTTGAGGTCACAATTAATGAGATAGGACGATAATTAGAAACCAAGGTAGTGTCTTTGTGGGGTTTAGGGATAACACTAATAAATGCTTTATTTTCGTCTGGAGGTACAAGTCCCCCATCCCGTAAATAATCAAAATAGTGGGCCATATATGGAATCAGAAGATCAGGGAAGGTCTTATAATAACTATGAGAAAGGCCATCTGGTCCTAGAGATTTATGAGGGGCAAGAGTTTTCAAGGCATTCTGAATCTCCTCACAAGAGAATGGCTGCTCCATTGACTCCCTGTGGGCCCCCTGAAGAGAAGGAAGAGCAACACAGCTAAGAAAGCTGTCAGAGGATAAGGAAACGTCTCCTCGAAGCGATTGGTATAGATCAGTGTAAAAGGAACGACATTTTTAGAGGCTCTTATTGGGATCTTGAGAAAGTACCGTTATTTAATCTGAGTTTAGGGAGAGCCATTTGGGAGCATTTAGGAGACAATTTTAAGTGCTAATAAAAGTACCTGACCTATTTCTCCAAGTGAAAAATGTATGGTTAGCCCATCGCAATTGCTTGTCAGTGGTAGTAGTGAGGCATGTGAGGCATAGGTTAAGTTCCAAACGGGTTTGGTCAAGTTTAACCAATAAGTCCAGATCGGGGTTGTGTTTGTGACGAATTACCAGGTCAATATATAGTTGAGTTTTAGTGAGGATAAATCGTTACAAGCTTTTTTAAGCCTTGAGGAAAGTTGAATAAGAAACCCCCTAACAGAAGCCTTATAGGTTGATCAATTAATAGCCGGATTCGTATCATCTGTTTTGTTGATTTCAAAATACGTTTGTAGATGTGACAATATATTCTGACAATATGAAGCATTGCCCAAAATAGCTTCACTAAGGTGCCAATGAAGATTAGTCCTACCATGGGTCCAGGATAGAAATGTCAGAAAGATCGGATTGTGAACGGACCAAGGTGTGGAGAGGATTTTAGTTGCAAGAAGTCTGGGAAGGGAGTGTGTATGAAGAAATACATGATCAATACGCGAGTAGCAATTATGGGCTCTAGACTAATGGGAGTAGTCTTGAGAAGTTGGGTTAGCTTCTCTCCAGGCGTCAAAGTCATAACGGTATAGTAGCTGAGCAAACTTACGACTCTGTCTAGAAGGGGACTGAAGCATAGCGGTTCGGAAGAGATCCAAAATCTGATCTAATGTTAGGTTAGAGTCACCCGCCAAGATAACATCGCCCTCAAATTCCGAGGCCAAAAAACTCAATAAAGAGTGAAAAAAGTCCACCGGATTGGTATTCGGAGCATACAAAAAAAGGTAAGTAAATGTCCACCCAAGTGGCCCTTCACCAGAAGGTAGCGCCCTTCCCGATCCCGGATAATTTAAGATTCAGTGAACGACAAACGGCGGGACAAGCAAAGGGCAACCCCTCGCTTCTATTCCGTAGCATTAGCAAAATAACAAAGGGTCTTTGTGAACGTATCGTGGTGCAAAAGAAGGGGGGAAATGTGTCTCCTGTAGGGCTACAATATCCGCCCCAAAAGAGCAGTACGAATTAAAGACCTTAATACGTTTAGTGGGAGAGATAAACCCCTGAACATTGTGGGATAATAAGCGCTGTTAGACCGTTGAGATGACATGGTGGACAATCGATGCTTTGTACATGATGGGAACTATTCGCTCTCAGAGCACAGGAATGGTCCAGAGAAACCAGGAACGCAGACGGCTGACCCTCAAAGAAGAAGAAAAAAGCAAAAAAGACAGAAAGGAAAGAAAGCAGTAAAAAGGGACACTCTTAATGTAAACGTCCTCATATCCGGTAATCAAATGTATGGTACATAATAAAGTCAAATCAAATATACCAACAATATCAGGACTAAAGCCCTGTAGAGGAATGGATCTAACCAGAGAGACAACTTGGGGAAGAGTCTTCCCTATCGAGGAAGGCCCATAGACACTCCCCGACACCAACAAAAACAGTTACCCATTATAAACATCGTACAATATAGAAATAACCAAGCCCCATAATATTACTAATCAGCAGACGGACTTATTACAACCTCCAGAATAGTATGAGGGGGAGAGAGGAAAGCAAAAAAAAAAAAAAAAAAAAAAAAAAAAAAAACCACAAAACACCAACCCCCCCTCCCACTAAGGCGTAGCGCCACACCCCCACCCACACCACCCTTTCAAAAATCTTAACAATGGCGACTAATGTTCCCAAGGAACCACAGAGAAGCCATCACATTTCAAAAAATAACCGTATGAGACCACCAAATGAAACATGAGCCTCAATAGGTCTTTCAGTGATTTTATCTTCCTGGAATTTGGAGCAGTCCACAATGGGGAAAGCGATGAGGGCTAAGCAGATCCCGCTGGGGAATGAGATGAGGGGCTACGGGAAATAATGCCCAGTTGAAACAGGAGTCCTTCACCTTCCTGAAAAGTAGAGAACCCGTAAGGTTTGCCGTTAAAAGTTGAACTGTAAGCGAAAGGGGTAGGTCCATCGATAACGGATATCCCGCTGCACCAGATGGGAAAGTAGTGGTTTTAGAGACCGCAGCTTCTGGATAGTGGTCGGAGAGACATCTGCAAATATTTGTATTTTATGTTCCGCAAGTTCCAACTCTGGGGTCTCCATGCTATACTTTATGACCGCTTCCTTGACCTGTGAAAAATATGGTTTAACAATGATATCCCTGGGTGGTACTCCGTCTGGGGGGGATCAACGCTCTATGTATAGGATCAATTTCCGTGTGGAGACCATCAATATCAGGCATTGCAGATCGCATGAGGGATTGGGCTCAGCTCGTGAGCTCATTAACTGACTCAGGGAGCCCTCGAATACGGAAATTGTAGCGCCTAGCCCAGTTTTCCAGGTCATGAATTTTAGAATATGCTTCCTCAAGCCGGTCTTGTAGGTAGGTAATCATGTTAGAATTTTGGGATACACTGTGGACCGTCGCATCAACTGTAGATTCGGTACTGTCTAGGCGTTGGCCTAAATCCTGAAAATCTTGCTTAAGATCAGCCGCCAATTTAGTAGTAGCTCTGTTTAATTCGCGTTGCAGTAAATCAGCAAAGCGAGCGATCAAATATTGTGGTGGATCCGGGGGAGCTGGCGAATGATTAGGGCTATCAGAGTCCAGTTCCAGGCTGCTGCTCTGACTGAAGAAAATGGCTGCCATCTCATTATCCAATGGGGAGGAGGCAGGGGAATCGTGGCCTAGTGAATAGGACAAAGCCTGGGACCGGGTAGTGCAGAGCTGGAAGGTGACTAGGGGGGCTGTGGAGGTTCACTCACCCCAGAGGACGAAGTCTTCGCTGTTCGGTCACGACCCATGGAGGAGACAGGGCTAATCTTCACCCTCTGAGGGAGAGGCGCTGGCCGTATGGAGGCAGAGAAGGCAGCAGGGGCCATGGGTGCCGAGCCTGGCGCCATCTTGGATCCCCTGCTCACTGCAGGGATCGAGTGTTGGGAGCCGCCGCGGCTCCTTCCTGCCATCTGTCCCAGCATAATTGTGATGCCCTGAGGGTCAGGTCAAGACCCGAAGCAGGTCCCGCGATCAGAGGGGGCTCGGTGCCCTTGTATGGGAGAGTATGGTTCCGGGGGTGTGCGGAGCTACGGCCGGAGCAGGTACGCCGGTCACCCGCGCATGCGCACTCCCTCTGTGTGTTTTTAAAGAGAACACACAGGATCTGGCTGGTTTCTTCCTCTATTAGCCAAATTTCATTCAGGGAGAGAAGCCATATTCTGTGTGAGTACAGGCAGTACATGTACACTTGTTAGACACAGTTAAGCCCTTGATTGCCTTGTCAACCAGCAAGTGTCAATAGTACAGCAAGAGTGTACAGTATTATTACTGAACACTGTATTAATGTCACTAGCAACGTCAGTGTCAACCAGTTAACGCCAGATAGCCTGCCACACTATCACAGTCACACTAAAAGTTGCTGATCACTGCTATTAGTATAGTGTCTGCACAGATCAGTAGTAGTAGCGTAGTACATTCTGGCCTTTTAGACACCAGCACTGAAGTTTTTCATGATTAAGTGGCAAGCACCTGCAGTGCAGTACAAGCTGGCAAGATGGCATGCTCTAATAGTGTAATGCAACCGCAGCCACCAAGAATACGAGCACTGGCCCATAGTAGCCTTCCAGAGGTGCTTGCAAATCCTAATTGGCTTCCCCCAGACTCGGCAGCATCCGTTTATCCCCCCCATTCATAGCTCAGCTCAGGGTGGAAACAGCCAACTTAACGACCCTTGTCATTTTTTAAGCTGTTTTTCACATACCTCTATAATTGAATTGTGGACCAAGCACAATTTGCAAATTTAAAATTTTTTGGGCCTAACCCAGAAAAAGAAAGAATTGCAATCATATTGGTCCACAGACCCAATTCATTATTATGCCGTGTTCTCTGAAGATATGAGACAATGTGTTGTATGTATTTAGGTGACAACTTGTCCCTGGGGTGACCTAGACTATACTCCGCTCACAAAAGTCAGCCTCTCATAAATTACCTGTCCCAAAAATCTGAAGATGTGTATACACCCCAAAAAACATCTGCATAGACAATGCTCTTGTACATTTTACTGGCAGGCTTACAATCAAGCAATATCTCCCCAGCAAGCATGCCAAATGTGAGGTCAATATTATTGTTATACTGCTTTAGAATTTATGCAGGATAAAACAGGCAAATGAAGCCCCCTGGATGCCCAGACTACATGAGGAGATGCTGCCAGCTAGAGTGCGACTTGTCACCTTTTTTCCTATAAGGGGTACAATTTGTACGTGGACAACTTTTATTCAAGTGTTCCACTTTTAAAACATTTGTTCCTTCAAGAAATTGGCTGCTGTGACACCATGCGACCTAATTGCAGGGGCTTCCCTCAAAGCCTCATTAAAGGATAAGTTTACCTTTCATAACATGTTACACCCATATTAAGGGTGTAACATGTTATGAACGGACAGGCCCCGCTCCCCCGGTGTTCTGTGAATGAACGAACTATGGCTGTCTGCTTGTACTTCTCAATGAACTACCATAGCGCTGTGGAGCGCCATGATGGTTCATTGATTCTTGTGGTCAGTATATCTGCTTGCCCGTACATGTCATACAAGCATGACAGGTCTGCAGAAACCTGCATGGCACCAGCAATTTGCTGATTGCTGACGAGACTCCAGAAACAAAACATATTAAAAGCACAATTTACCTGCAAAAAAAAGTGTATTTATTTTTGTAAAAAGGTGAACTTATCCTTTAACATCTCACTTAGAAAGGGAAAGAAAGCCTGCTTGTGGAATTAAGAACCACTAGAAGTGAAATGGAAGGACAAAACGTGATGCATTCATCCTGCTTTCCATTCATGCAAACACAATGGTCCAAATTCACATGGCATCTGATGCCTTAAAAAGCATCTCTGCATTCACAACTATAATCTAAAATATGGGAGATGTAGGCTTAAACAACCAAATGATTTAGCCTCCCGTAGAGCTAAATGCTGAAAAAAAAAATGCCTATATATTTTTTCAATTAGCTCCATAAACTTAAATAATTCCTCTAATATCATAACAATATAACATTTTTTCATGATCCATTTAGGTGCAAATTTTTCTTCGAACTGCATCTAGTATTAAACTTTAATATACTATTAAAACAACTGAGAAAGATACAGATCAAACTTCTTTACAAGAAAACACAATGATGTGATTTCCGTACTATTTGCTAAATGTTTGTTAACGCAGGTTTTATTAGTAACTAAAAGGAAAATATTTCCAGGCCACATATAGCCAGTAATATGGACCTCTCTGTAAAGATAGTCGCATTCAATCATACCAGTGTCTGACAAAAGTTTTGTTGCTTCCAGGACTTTTTCTGTGTAAACTCCTGGTTCATAGTTATCCATCTCTGAAGTCACAACATGTATAACTCTAGCTGCACGCCCACGGATTGCGCCAGCTGTGCGATCCAAACCATCAACATCTTTTTCCTGAAGAGCTATCACACATTTATTGACATCCTCCAAAATATGGTTCTCTGTAGAACAAAAAAAAAAAAAAGCATCTATTTAAATATGGATAGTAATTATATACATAAATATAGTAATATCACAGTTCCTTTAGGTAAAAAAAAAAAAAAAAAAAAAAAAAAAAAACACCTTACACAACAGAATTTTGCTTTTTACTGCTTCACTTATGTAAAACCTTACATTGAACTTCTCCTATTTGCTCCCTTCTTTTGGTCTGTATACACAGAACTATCAGTCCCTATGCTGTGGAGATCAGAATGGGAATTTAACAAAATAACTGGGTTGGGCTGAAACAAGTTCTTGGAATTTCATTACACAAAAAGGCACACTGTGTCATTCCAAAAGAGGAAATTAGTAAATTTCTAGGCAGATCAGGGATAAAACACAGGGAAAGCTGCATTTGTTGCAATAATGAACTGCTTGAACTTTTTTTGTTCCGACATACAGGTGAAACTCGAAAAATTAGAATATCGTGCAAAAGTTAGTTTATTTCAGTAATGCAACTTAAAAGGTGAAGCTAATATATGAGATGGACTCATTACATGCAAAGCAAGATAGTTCAGGCCGTGATTTGTCATAATTGTGATTATTATGGCTTACAGCTCATGAAAGCCCCAAATCCACAATCTCAGAAAATTAGAATATTGCATGCAATCAATAAAACAAGGATTGTACATAGAACAATATCGAACCTCTGAAAAGTATAAGCATGCATATGTACTCAGTACTTGATTTGGGCCCCTTTTGCAGCAATCACTGCCTCAATGCGGCGTGGCATGGAAGCTATCAGCCTGTGGCACTGCTGAGGTGTTATGGAAGACCAGGATGCTTCAATAGCGGCCTTCAGCTCTTCTGCATTGTTCGGTCTCATGTCTCTCATCTTTCTCTTGGCAATGCCCCATAGATTCTCTATGGGGTTGAGGTCAGGCGAGTTTGCTGGCCAATCAAGCACAATAATCACACGGTCATTGAACCAGGTTTTGGTGCTTTTGGCAGTGTGGGCAGGTGCCAAGTCCTGCTGGAAAATGAAGACAGCATCCCTATGAAGGTAGTCTGCGGAAGGAAGCATGAAGTGCTCCAAAATCTCCTGGTAGATGGCTGCGTTGACCTTGGACTTAATGAAGCACAGTGGACCAACACCAGCAGATGACATGGCTCCCCAAATCAACAGACTGTGGAAACTTCACACTGGACTTCAAGCATCTTGCAGTGTGTGCCTCTCCATTCTTTGGTTTCAAAATGAGATGCAAAAAGTTGCTCTCATCAGAAAAGAGGACTTTGGACCACTGAGCAACAGACCAGGTTTGTTTTTTTTCTTTATCCCAGGTAAGACGCTTCTGAAGTTGTTTGTTGTTCAGGAGCGGTTTGACAAGAGTAATAAGACATTTGAAGCCCATGTCCAGGATCCGTCTGTGTGTGGTGGCTCTTGGTGCATTGACTCCAGCTTCAGTCCACTCCTTGTGAAAGTCCCCAACACTTTTGAATGGCCTTTTCCTGACAACCCTCTCCAGGCTGCGGTCATCCCTGCTGCTTGTGCACCTTTTTCTTCCACACTTTTCCCTTCCACATAACTTTCTATTAATGTGCTTTGATACAGCACTTTGGGAACATCCAACTTCTTTTGCAATTACCTTTTGAGGCTTTCCCTCCTTGTGGAGGGCGTGGATGATGGTTTTCTGCACAACTGTCAGGTCAGCAGTCTTTTCCATGATTGTGATTCCTACTGAACCAGACAGAGACCATTTAAAGGCTCAGGAACCCTTTGCAGGTGTTATGGCTTAATTAGCTGATTAGAGTGGGACACTGAGCCTAGAATATAGCACCTTTTCACAATATTCTAATTTTCTGAGATTGTGGATTTGGGGTTTTCATGAGCTGTAAGCCATAATCATCACAATTATGACAAATCACGGCTTGAACTATCTTTGCATGTAATGAGTCTCATATATTAGTTTCACCTTTTAAGTTGCATTACTGAAATGAATGAACTTTTGTACGATATTCTAATTTTTTGAGCTTCACCTGTACAATAAAGTCTAAGTTCTTATTTTCTTCCTAATGTTTTGAGTATTTTTTTTTTTTTAACCAAAGGATGCTAGAAGAGAAACTGAGGCAAATTTACCTGAAACAGCCAAAAAATCATCGATTGAAGTAATATCATCAACAGCATCAGTCAAAATACGAACTTGTCTTTCCCACTGATCTTTGAACAGGTCCATTGTTTCCTGTGCCACTTTACTATGTGGTTTGGCTGCAAGTGCCAAAGCAGCATTGATAACCTGCAAAACAGTTTTATATCTCTTATTCATTTAATCACAGGTGTATTATGATTTATTCAAAAAGCAAATACAAAAAATTCCGAGCTCTCCTTAACACCCCCATATCACAGTGCTCAAAAAACCCCCCAAAAAAACCCCAAAAAAACCCCACAATTGTTCAAACCACAACTGCGCTCAAAAAGAGTGCATTAAAACAATACATCAGTGCATTTAAAAAAAAAAAAGAAAAAAACTCAAAATAATTCATGACACAAAATAGTGTGCACATCAACGCAGGTGCATCAAATCAATAACCAATTCATCCAGAGTGAAAAAGAGAAATAGCCTGTGCAAAATCAATCGATACATAAAATAATCATAAGTCTATTAACATTTTTGGACGAATGTACAGTTAGGTCCATATATATTTGGACACAGGCACAATTTTAGTTTTTTTCAGCTATTTAACAAAACATATTCAAGCTATAGCTATAGAATGGATATGGGCTGAAATTGCACACTCTCGTTTAATTAGAGGGCGTGTACATCCAAATTGGAGGAAGGGTTTAGGAATTAAAGCTCTTAAGAGTAGCCATCCCCCCTTTTTCAAGGGACCAAAAGTAATTGAACAATTGAATCAAAAGCAATTTCATGGCCAGGTGTGGGTTACTCCTTCGTTATTTCTTCATCAGTTAACCACTTGAGCTCCAGAGGATTTACCCCCCTTAATGACCAGGCCTTTTTTTGCTGTTTGGCGCTGCACTAATTCAAATGATAATTGCGCGGTCATGCAATGCTGTACCCAAACGAAATTTACGTCCTATATTTCACACAAATAGAGCTTTCTTTTGGTGGTATTTGATCACCTGTGCGCTTTTTATTTTTGGCGCTATAAACAAAAAAAAACACAAAAATCTTGGAAAAAAACCCCAATATTTTCTACTTTCAGCTATAAAAAATATATCGTAAACTCAAAGTTAGTCATAAATTTAAGCCAAAATGTATTCTGCTACATGTTTTTGGTAAATAAAATCCAAAAAAGTGTATATTGATTGCTTTGTGTGAACGTTACAGCGTCTACAAACTATGGTATAGATAATTTGAAATTTACACAGCTTTTACTTTCTGACCGCCCATCACATCTCGAGGTGCTAAAATACCAGGATAGAACAAACACCCCCAAATGACCCCTTTTCGGAAAGCAGACACCCTAAGCTATCTGCTGAGAGACATATTGGGGTTTATTTACTAAAGCTGGAGAGTCCAAAATCAGACTCCCTTCTGCATAGAAACCAATCAGCTTCTAACCTCAGCTTGTTCAATGAAGCTTTGGCAATGAAACCTGGAAGCTGATTGGTTTCTATGCAGAAGTGAGTCTGATTTTGCACTCTCCAGCTTTAGTAAATAAACCCCATTGTGTCCATGGAAGATTTATTTTTTTTCCACAAGTTTCTGGAAAATGACAAAAACGTTTTTTTTTTTCTTTTTTTTTTTTTTTTACACAAAATTGTCATTTAAATGATTTATTTCTTGCACAAGCCATAGGTATATGTGGAATTATACCCCAAAATACATTCTGCTACTTCTACCGAGTATGAGGATACCACACGTGTGACACTTTTTGGGAGTCTAGCAACATACAGGAGCCTGAAATCCAATGAGCACTTTGAAAGCCTGAAGGTGTGTAACTTCTTCGTTTCACTTCCCCACTACCTATCACAGTTTCGGGGGCCCTGTAATGCCAGGATAGCACCAAACCCCCCCAAATGACCCCTTTTTGGAAAGTAGACACTCCAAGGAATTTAAAAAGAGGCATGGTAAGTATTTTGCAGATCTCATTTTTTCTCACAAGGTTTTGAAATATAAAAAAGAAAAGAAAATATATTTTTATTTTCTTTCTTCATTTTCCAAAAACTTGTGGTAAAAAAATAAATTCTTCTATTGATTCAACATGCCTCTCAGCAAATAGTTTGGGGTGTCTACTTTCCAAAAAGGGGTCATTTTGAGGGGTGGGGGCATTTTATGCCCAGCATTAGAAGTTTATGCCACACATCACTAACTCTTCTAACCACCTGAAGACCAAGCCTTTTCTGACACTTTGTTCACATTAAAAAAAATCAGTATTTTTGCTAGGAAATTAAAGTGAACCCCCAAACATTATATATTTTTTTTAGAGCAGACACCCTAGTAAATAAAATGGTGGGTAGTGCAATTTTTTATCTCACATATTATTTACACAGCGATTTTTCAAACGCAATTTTTTTGAAAAATATACACTTTTTTTAATTTTAATGCACAAAAACACAATATATTGGTATAAAAGATGATGCTATGCTGAGTAAATAGATACCAAACATGACATGCTTTAAAATTACGCATGCCCTGTGCAATGGCGACAAACTGCATACATTTTTAATATCTATAGGCAACACTTTAAAAGCCTTTACAAGCTACCATTTTGGATTTACAGAGGAGGTCTAGAGCTATAATTACTGCCCTTGATCTGACGTTCGTGGTGATCCCTCACATGCATGGTGCAATCGCTGTTTCCATACTGGCACAGGGTCAACGCTCATGACCGCAGGTGTGCGCGGATGGGCGAGGGTCCTTTTTTTTTTTCTTCTGATTTATTTAATTATTTTTACACTGTCCCTTTCATTTTTTTTTTTTTTTAATCACTTTTAATGCTATCTCAGGGAGGGGGTGCATTTTCTCCCACTGTTAGTAAAGGCAATTCTGCAGCTAATTAACCACTAGGAATGCTTTTACATGAAAGCCCATTGCCGGCTGAAAAAAATGATACCAGGATGATGCCTGCAGGCATCACCCTGGTATAACCATTCAAAGTCCAGTGATGTACCAGTAAGTCACTGGTCCTTGTTGGGTGTATATGCTATGTTCTTTTTTTCTTTATGCAGCCTGTGGGCTGAATGAAAAAAAAAGAGAAGAAATCTCTGCCAGAAAAAGTGTGTGGTATGCCCACCTTTAGAAACCTCCCTCAACCCACCCACTTCTAATGGTGGGCACATATGAAATGTGCCAACAAATATAAAATATATATGCCGAAGCATAGGGGCCATCCACCCACTGGCCACCCCAGGCCCCCATGCTTTGGCATATATTCTGTTTTTTATAACTGCGGATGAAAAATCTCATCCGACAGCACTGCACACACCTACTTAATGTCTATTCTGAAAGCAAAACCCTGTTGCTGTCAGAATAAACAGGTCAGTGCTGCAGTTTGACGTTCCTGCAAAGAAATCAACAATGGTTAACAATAAAACAAACTCAATAAAACAACTTTATAAGGAAAAGTGTGTGGTGGTATGCCCACCATTAGAAACCTCCCTCAATCCACCCACTTCTAATGGTGGGCACACATGAAATGTGCCAACAGATATAAAATATATATGCCGAAGCATAGGGGCCATCCACCCACTGGCCACCCCAGGCCCCCATGCTTTGGCATATATTCTGTTTTTTATAACTGCGGATGAAAAATCTCATCCAACAGCGCTGCCCACGCTGACTTATGTCAATTCTGAGAGCAAGTTCCTGTTGCTGTCAGAATAAACAGGTCAGCACTGCAGCTGAAAGCATTCCTGCAAACAAATGGTTAACAATAAAACAATAACAATAAAACAGTAAAAGTCGAACAATCACAAAAATGACAACAAAAAAAAACAATTTTTGGTTTTTACATTTTTTTTTTCATTTTTTGGGGGGTATTTGTACATTTATTTTTTTTTACTTTTTTTTTTCAAAACATTTAAACAGCTGGTAGAGTCTCTCCAAATGCGATAGCCAGTTTCCTGACTACCTAACATATTTCGAGACCCTGTGTAAATGTGCCCTGATCTGTGCCGTGCTGTACCCTATACTAATAGTTCACTAGTGTATGGTAGAGGCGGAAGCAGGGCTTGACGCAGAGGCCAGGTTGGCCAGGACAGGAGGGACAACAATAGCGGCTGTCACGCCTAATTCCACGTTTGCTGCAGACACAGCATCTTTTTTAGGGTCTTCTTTGGGTTGGGGTACCAGGAATGGTATCGGGAAAATGTCTCTCATGCAGATGGCTAACTGCATCTGGGATGGGGGTTTGGGGCACAGCACCTTCTGGATACAAAAGGGCCCTGATGTTCTCTAACTGGAAATTTAGGTATGATCCACTATGTCCAGTTGCTTTATAGAGAACAAAAGCGTTATATACAGCCAATTGAAATAAATAAACTTTTATGTACCAGCATTTGGATTTTTGGGAAACTAAGTACGGCTGCATCATCTGGTCGTTGAAGTCCACCCCTCCCATGTTGAGGTTATAATCGTGGACACAGAGGGGCTTCTCAACAACACCAGCTGCCGTGGTAATTTGGACGGTCGTATCTGCGTGAATGGAAGACAGGAGGTAAACATCCCGTTTGTCCTTCCACTTCACTGCAAGCAATTCTTCAGTTCTCAAGCAGGCTTTTTCCCCCCTTTTTAAGACGGGTATTTACAAGCCGTTGGAGGAAGCCTCGGCGATTAGATCGCACAGTGCCACATGCGCAAATTCCCAAATTGAACAAATGTCTAAATAGTGGCACGCTTGAATAAAAATTGTCCACGTATAAGTGGAAATAGGATGACGCCAAGTCCCAAACTATCTTGCCACTGCTCCCCATGTAGTCTGGGCATCCGGGGGGCTCCAAGTGACTATCTTTTCCCTCGTAAATCCGAAACTTACATGTATAGCCTGTTGCCCTCTCACAGGTCTTATACATCTTGATCCCATATCTGGCACGCTTGCTGGGGAGATATTGTTTGATTAGAAGGCGGCCAGAATATTGAATGAGGGACTCATCGATGCAGATGTTTTTCTGGGGAGTATACACATCTGCATATTTTTGGTTAAAGTGATTTACGAGGGACCGAATTTTGTGGGGCCGGTCAAATTCAGGGTCACCCCGAGGACGACTGAGTGTGTTGTCGTAGAAGTGCATAAAACGCATTATCGTCTCATATCTATGCCTGGCCATGGCAGCAGAGAACATGGACATGTGAACAAGTGGGTCTGTGGACCAATACAACCGCAATTGATTTTTATCATTAATGCCCATGTTGAGGGTTAGGCCCAAAAAAACTTTAAATTCGGAAAATCGTAATGGGTTTCCATGCGAATGGTCTGGCAAGGTTTGAATTTGGGCTGGCGGCGATATATTGTCGTGCATATAAATTGCTTTGATCCACAATCAATGCATAAAGATCTTCTGTAAAAAACAGCTCAAAAAAATTAAGGGGAGTATTTAAATTTGCTGTTTCCACCTGAATTCCGGGTTGGGCAGTGAATGGGGGAAGTACGGGTGCTGCAGAATTTGTGGGCTGACAATCGGGATTTGCAAGTACATCCGGAAGGACACTAGGGGCTCTACGGGCCTGTCTGCGAATTCTTGTTGGCCGCGGGACACTACTTGTGCTCGCCACCGCACCAGCTTGTACTGCACTTATGGGACTCGCCACGTCACCAAGTGATACTGCAGTGCTGGTATGCATACGACCAGGACGTACTAGGCCGCTGGTGCTCACCAGTTCACCAAAAGATACTCCGGCACTAGTACTGGCACTCTGCTGCATATGAGAGTCATCATGCATTTGTACCACCTCAGCAACCTGGGAATGGGATCGGGTATGCCTGACCTTAGCAGGGACCACTTCCTCGTCGTCTGAGCTACCTGTCAGGGTGCCGCTGCTGTCTATAGGTTTGTATTCTGAGCCCGATTCTGCCAGTGAGTCTTCCCCTTCGCTCTCACTTGACATGCTCAGAATCCTATAGGCCTCTTCACTAGAGTACCTTTGCTTAGACATTTTGGCCACTAAATTTACAGGTACCTAGTGCGACTCACGGGAAAAAGAGCACCTGGCTGTCAGGGACTGCTTGAACCGCTACAAAAAATTTACCGACAAGTGCTAACAGAGATCAGGCCTGATTCTGTGAACACTGCGGTTTTGTATGTAATATGTATCAAGTGACAGTTATCTACTGACACTGCACTTGCTGGGGGAGAAGAGGGGGGGCATAGGGGCTAAACGCAGGTGCTGGCAGGTGTTGGGGCTGATCCCGCTAACACTGCGTTTTTGGGGATACTATAGTAATGTGAATGCTGGTATAGCGCTGATCTGATCAAAGATATTGATCCAATCAGACACTATACTAGCAATGGAGGTTTAGCATGCAAGTAAGCGTGTTCCTGGCAATCAAGGGGTCAAATGTGATTATTTGTGTACTAGCGGGCAAACTGGCGCTATCTGGGAGGGGCGCTAAATCGGAAGTCACCAGTGACACTGATACAGTGTTCAGTAAAAATCGGTTCACTGATCAGTGACACTGGTGACAGGGCAGCGAAGGGGTCAACTTGGGGGGGGGGGGGGGGGGATCAAGGGGTTAGACGGGACTACTGGTGTATTAGCGGGCAATCTGGCGCTATCTGGGAGGGGCGCTAACACGAACGGAAGTCGCCAGCGACACTGATACAGTGATCAGCAAAAATCCGTTCACTGATCAGTGACACTGGTGACAGGGCAGTGAAGGGGTCAACTTGGGGGGGGGGGGGGGCGATCAAGGGGTTAGGCGGAACTACTGGTGTATTAGCGGGCAATCTGGCGCTATCTGGGAGGGGCGCTAACACTATCGGAAGTCGCCAGCGACACTGATACAGTGATCAGTAAAAATCGCTTCACTGATCAGTGACACTGGTGACAGGGCAGTTAAGGGGTTACCTGGGGGGGGGGGGCGATCAGGGGGTTAAATGTGTCCTCTAGAGTGTTCTGTCTGTGTAGTGTTTTACTCACGTTTAAATGTTTCTTCTTCCCTGTCTGGAACGGAATGTGTCCAGGCAGAGAAGAATGACATCATATCCTGTCCTGTGTAAATGTCAACACAGGACAGGATAGGACAGGGACCGATCATCTGATTTCAGCCAGAAATCACTGGCTGAAATCTAATGATTGATCCCTCCTGGATCGAATGGTGTCGCCCGCGGGTCGGTGGGAGCGGAGCCCGTTTTAAAATGTGGTTTTGCGCTCCACTGCCGCCCTGCACACGTATATATACAGTGGCAGGGCGGCAAGCAGTTAAGCAGGTAAAAGGTCTGGAGTTGATTCTAAGTGTGGCATTTGCATTTGGAATCTATTGCTGTGAACCCACAGCTGTCCATGCAAGTGAAACAGGCCATTCAAAAACTAAACAAATCCATCAGAGAGATAGCAGCAACATTAGGAGTGGCCAAATCAACAGTTTGGTACATTCTGAGGAAAGAAGAACGCACTGGTGAGCTCAGTAACAGAAAAAGGCATGAACGTCTACAGAAGACAACAGTGGCGGATGATCGCAGGATCTTCTCTATGGTAAAGAAAAACCCATTCACAACATCCAGACAAGTGAAGGACACTCTCCAGGAGGTGGGTGTATCATTGTCAAAGTCTACAATCAAGAGACTTCACGAGAGCAAATACAGAGTGTTCACCACAAGGTGCAAACCATTCATAAGCCTGAAGAATAGAAAAGGCAGATTAGACTTTTCCAAAAAACATCTGTAAAAGCCAGACCAGTTCTGAAAAAGCATTCTTTGGATGAATGAAATGAAGTTTAATCTGTACCAGAATGACAGGGGGAATAAGTGTGGAGAAGGCTTGGAACAGCTCATGAGCCAAAGCACACAACGTTATCTGTATAACATGGTGTAGGCAGTGTGATGGCATGGTCATGGGGGTTTATTGAAGTGACAGAAGCAGCCGGATGAATTTTGCAGTGTTTAGAGTTATACTGTCAGCCCAGATTCAGCCAAATGCAGCAAAGTTGATTGGACAGCACTTCACAGTACAGATGGACAATGATCCAAAACACGCTGCAAAAGCAACTCATGAGCTTTTGAAGCAAAAGAAGTGGAATATTATGCAATGGCCGAGTCAATCCACTGATCTCAACCCAATTGAGCATGCATTTCACTTGTCGAAGGCAAAACTAAAAAGGCAGAAAGACCAACAAATTACAACTGAAGACAGCTGCAGTTAGAGCCCGGCAAAGTATCAGAAAGGAGGAAACCCAGTCTTTGGTAATGTCCATGGGTTCAAGACTTCAGGCAGTCATTGCCAGTATTCTCAACAAAATATTAAAAAATCAACATTTTAGGATTATATTCATTTGTCCAATTACATTTGAGGCCCTGAAAATGGAGGGACTGTGTATAAAAATAGTTGCAGCTTCTAAAATTTGTACTTGATATTTATGTTCAACCCCTTGAATTAACCACTTGCCCTCCAGAGGATTTACCCCCCTTCCTGACCAGGCCATTTTTTGCATTACGGCGCTGCGTTATTTTGACTGACAACTGTGTGGTCATTCAACGCTACACCCAAATTATATTTACGTTCTTTTTTGCCCACAAATAGAGCTCTCTTTTGGTGGTATTTGATCACCTGTGCGGTTTTTATTTTTTGCGCTATAAAAAAAAAAAACCATTTGAGAAAAAAAAAAAAAACACAAAAAACAGTATTTTTTACTTTTTGATATGAAACATGTCCATTAAAAAAAATTATTTAAAAATCAAATTTCGACATAAATTTGAGCTACGTCTTTGCTAAAAACAAATCCTAATATGTGTAAATTAATTAGTTTATGTGAAAATTACAGTGTTTACAAATGGTGGTATATATATACACACTGGGATTTTTTTAACATTAATTTTAAATTAATTTTTACTAGTAATGGCGGCGATCAGCGATTTATAGCGGGACTACGGCAGGCATTCTGACACTGAGGGGAACTGACTTGGTGTCACTGCTAATAAAAAGCACTGACACTGTACTAATGACACTGGGCATGAAAGTGTTAACATGTTGGGCGATCAAAGGGTTGACTGTGCCATTTTACTTTGTGTCCTGCATTGGTACTTCACTGCCCTGCAGTGCACCGCCATGCAAAGCAGTGTGTAGGAGCTGACAGGGAGGAGAACTGTTTTGTTTACTAACAGTTCTTTCCCCATCAGAGACCCTCAGCAATCACCAGGCGCTGACGAGTAATCACCAGGCGCTGGCAAGTAATCACTGGCCTGAAACTGGTGATTGACAAATGCGGCCGCGAATGGCGGAGCGGGTAGGGCGCGCACCCCCTACCTGCAAATGCAAAATCACGTATATATGCATGTGATTTTGTGCACAGGTGCCACCCTGTAGCAGTATTTCTGCTATGGGGTAGAGCTGAAGCCGTTAAAGCTGAAAGTCTGCACTTCAAATTCATTTGGATTATTTCGGTTTAATTTATTCTGGTGGCATACAGAGACAAAAGTATGAAAATTGTGCCTGTGTTCAAATATATATGAACCTAACAATAGATATATACACTGAAGGAAATAAGTAGTTGATCCCCTGCTGATTTTGAATGTTTGCCCACTCACAAAGAAATGATCAGTCTATGGTAGGTGTACTGTAACACAGACAGAATAGCAACAAAAAAAAATCAAAAGAAATGCATGTCTAACAAATTAGGCACGAATTTGCATGTTCATGAGGGAAATAAGTATTTGATCCCCTTCACAAAACATGGCTTAGAACTTGGTGGAAAATCCCTTGTTGGCAATCACAGAGGTCAGACGTTTCCTGTAGTTGGCCACCAGGATTGCACACATCTCAGGAGAGATTTTGGCCCACTGCTCTTGGCAAATCCTCTCCAAGTCTTTTAGGTTTGGTGGCTGACGTTTGGCAACTCGAACTTTCAGCTCCCTCCACAGATTTTCAACCGGATTAAGGTCTGGAGACTGGCTAGGCCACTCCAGGAGCTTAATGTGCTTCTTCTTGAGCCACTCCTTTGCTGCCTTGACCATGTGTTTTGAGTCATTGTCATGCTGGAACACCTATCCATGACCCATTTTCAATGCCCTAGCTGAGGGAAGAAGGTTCTCACCCAAGATTTGATGATACATTGCCCCGTCCATCGTCCCTTTGATGTGGTGCAGTTGTCCTGTCCCCTTAGCAGAAAAACACCCCCAAACCAGAATGTTTCTACCATGTTTGACAGTTGGGATGGTGTTCTTGGGGCCATAGGCAGCATTCCTCCTCCTCCAAACACGGCAAATTATGTTGATGCCAAAGAGCTCAATTTTGGTCTCATCTGACCACAACACTTTCAACCAGTCCTCCTCTGCATCATTCAGATGTTCAGTGGCAAACTTTAGACAGGCCTGGACATGTGCTTTCTTGAGCAGAAGGACCTTGTGGGCACTGCAGGATTTCAATCCTTGTCAGCGTAGTGCGTTACCAATTGTTTTCTTGGTGACTGTGGTCCCAGCTGCCTGGAGATAATTGACAAGATCCTCACATGTAGTTCTGGGATGATTCCTCACTGTTCTCATGATCATTGCCACTCCACGAAGTGAGATCTTGCATGGTGCACCAGACCTAAGGAGACTGACCGTTGGTTTGTGTTTCTTCCATTTGCGAATGATTGCACCAACTGTTGTCACCTTCTCACCAAGCTGCTTGACGATAGTTTGGTAGCCCAGTCCAGCCTTGTGTAGGTCTACAATCTTGTCCCTGACATCCTTGGGCAGCTCTTTGGTCTTTGCTATGGTGGAGAGTTTGGAATCGGATTGCTCCTGTGGACAGGTGTCTTTTATACAGATAACAAAATGAGATTAGCAGCACTCCCTTTAAGAGACTGCTTCTAATCTCAACTTGTTACCTGCATTTAAAGACACCTGGTAGCTAGAAATCCACACACACACACACACACACACACGTGAAACTCGAAAAATTAGACTATCGTGCAAAAGTTAGTTTATTTCAGTAATGCAACTTAAAAGGTGAAACTAATATATGAGATGGACTCATTACATGCAAAGCAAGATAGTTCAGGCCGTGATTTGTCATAATTGTGATTATTATGGCTTACAGCTCATGAAAACCCCAAATCCACAATCTCAGAAAAATTGGAATATTACATGCAATCAATAAAACAAGGATTGTACATAGAATATCGAACCTCTGAAAAGTATAAGCATGCATATGTACTCAGTACTTGATTTGGGCCCCTTTTGCAGCAATTACTGCCCCAATGCAGTGTGGCATGGAAGCTATCAGCCTGTGGCACTGCTGAGGTGTTATGGAAGACCAGGATGCTTCAATAGCGGCCTTCAGCTCTTCTGCATTGTTTGGTCTCATGTCTCATCTTTCTCTTGGCAATGCCCCATAGATTCTCTATGAGGTTCAGGTCAGGAGAGTTTGCTGGCCAATTAAGCACAGTAATCCCATGGTCTTTGAACCAGGTTTTGGTGCTTTTGGCAGTGTGGGCAAGTGCCAAGTCCTGCTGGAAAATGAAGTCAGCATCCCCATAAAGCTCGTCTGTGGAAGGAAGCATGAAGTGCTCCAAAATCTCCTGATAGACGGCTGCATTGACCCTGGACTTAATGAAGCACAGTGGACCAACACCAGCAGATGACATGGCACCCCAAATCAAGACAGACTGTGGAAACTTCACACTGGACTTCAAGCATCTTGCAGTGTGTGCTTCTCCATTCTTCCTCCATACTCTGGGTCCTTGGTTTCAAAATGAGATGCAAAAAGTTGCTCTCATCAGAAAAGAGGACTTTGGACCACTGAGCAACAGACCAGGTCTGTTTTTCTTTAGCCCAGGTAAGACACTTCTGACGTCGTTTGTTGTTCAGGAGTGGCTTGACAAGAGGAATACGACATTTGAAGCCCATGTCCAGGATCCGTCTGTGTGTGGTGGCTCTTGATGCACTGACTCCAGCCTCAGTCCACTCCTTGTGAAAGTCCCCAACACTTTTGAATGGCCTTTTCCTGACAATCCTCTCCAGGCTGCGGTCATCCCTGCTGCTTGTGAACCTTTTTCTTCCACATAACCTTCTATTAATGTGCTTTTATACAGCATTTTGGGAACATCCAACTTCTTTTGCAATTACCTTTTGAGGCTTTCCCTCCTTGTGGAGGGTGTCGATGATGGTTTTCTGCACAACTGTCAGGTCAGCAGTCTTTCCCATGATTGTGATTCCTACTGAACCAGACTGAGAGACCATTTAAAGGCTCAGGAACCCTTTGCAGGTGTTATGGCTTAATTAGCTGATTAGAGTGGGACACTTTGAACCTATAATATTGCACCTTTTCACAATATTCTAATTTTCTGAGATTGTGGATTTGGGGTTTTCATGAGCTGTAAGCCATAATCACCACAATTATGACAAATCACGGCTTGAACTATCTTTGCATGTAATGAGTCTCATATATTAGTTACACCTTTTAAGTTGCATCACTGAAATAAATTAACTTTTGCATGATATTCTAATTATAGAGTTTCACCTGTGTGTGTTATATATATATACATACATACACACACACACACACACACACACACACACACACTTATTTTTACCCAAAATGATGCAAATGACTAAATGCACAGAATAACTAAAGTTCATATATAACCCTAAAAGTGTCCACAATTCCATATACATCAATAAAAAATAAAGTTTCACAAATGATTTTTTTTTTATTGTATCCTTCTTAAAATTATTTTTCATTGATTTTATGAAATATACATTCTGATGGATGGATTGCACTTGGAAACTAACCACTTGCCCTCCAAAGGATTTACTCCCTTAATGACCAGGCCTCTTTTTGCTACTCAGCGCTGCACTAATTCAACTGGTCATGCAATGCTGTACCCAAACGAAAGTTATGTCCTTTTTTTCACACAAATGGAGCTTTCTTGCAGTGGTATTTAATCACCTGTGCGCTTTTGTTCACGCTATAAACAAAAAAAAAAAAAAAAGACCAAAAATTTTGAAGAAAAACTATATTTTTTACTTTCGGCTATAAAAAATATATAGTAAACTCAAAGTTAGTTATAAATTTAGGCCAAAATGTATTCTGCTACATGTTTTTGGTAAAGTGTATATTGATTGCTTTGTGTGAAAGTTGTAGCGTCTGCAAACTATGGTATAGATACTGCAATTTACGCCATTTTTTTGCTATACAGTGCTGCACTAGTTTGACAATTGCGCAGTCATGCAATACAGTACATAAATGAAATTTATGTATTTTTCACACAAATAGAGCTTTCTTTTGGTGGTATTTGATCACCTGTGCGCTTTTTATTTTTGGCGCTATAAACAAAAAAAAAAGTTTTGAAAAAACGATATTCTCTCATTTTTGTCCAAAAATATCCCAAAAAAATAGCCAAAATGTATTCCGCTACATGTTTTGCGTAAACAAAATCCCAATAAGTGTATATTGATGGCTTTGTGTGAAAGTTATAGCATCTACAAACTATGGTATAGATAATGGAATTTACACAGCTTTTACTTTCTGACTGCCCATCACATTTCTTGAGGTGCTAAATACCAGGATAGTACAAACACCCCCAATGACCCCTTTTCGGACCGTAGACACCCTAAGCTATCTGAGAGGCATATTGAGTTCATGGAAGATTTATTTTTTCCCACAAATTTCTTTTTTTTTATACACAAAGTTGTTATTTAAATTATATATTTCTTACACAAGCCATGGGTATAAGTGGAATTACACCCCAAAATACATTCTGCTACTTCTACCGAGTATTGGGATACCACATGTGTGAGACTTTTTGAAGCCTAGCTAAATACAGGAGCCTGAAATCCAATGACCACTTTGAAAGCCTGAAGGTGCGTAACTTCCTCACTACTTACCACAATTTTGGAGGCCCTGAAATGCCAGGATAACACCAAACCCCGTGTAATGCCTATGAAATGTTTTGGCCTTGGTCCCTTTGTGTATTGGGTAATTTGTACAATAAAGCATTGTTGCCCAAATGCCAGGTGACTGATGTGTCACTTTCTCTAGGTCAAAGGAACAAAGTCACAAGATATTGTGCTGAGAGTAAGATAAAAACTTGTTTATGGAATGAAACGTGTTTATGACATCCAGTAACCGTACATTAGGAGCTAAAAACCTGTTTAAGGACATCGAAGTAAGAAATCCTAAAGTCTGGGGGAGATGAAAAAAGGGGTAGATAAGAATCAAAAGTATGACTTTTCAGATTATGAATATGGTGGTTGAACGTGACTGTTATCCTCACAGAACCCTTCCGCTAGCTTCTCCTGTGGTGGGCGCCGTCCACTATTGGACAGCTTCCAGAAAATTGGGCTTATAAGGCAGAAGTCCGGGCGAGGATAGTAGAAGCCCCCCCCCCCTCCCCCCGGCAATCAATCATCGGGCTCCGGTGGGTAATCACTGCGCCTCCTACCCCAAAATGCAGGATCACATTTATATACGTGATCCTGTGCACAGGGGCCGCTCTGTAGCAGTATATGTACTGTGGGTGGTCCACTAGTGGTTAAAGAAATTTTTGTTTTTATTTTGCTTTTGATTACATTTTTTCTCCAATCCTGGTGCCATCTCCATTCTGACTTCTGGCATGATGGAACTTGTAGTCCTGCAACAGCTGGAGAGCTGCAGGTTGCCTACCCTGACCTAGTGCATTATCAATGGTCTATTATAAAAAAAACAAAAGAAAAAAAAAACCATAAAAACAAATGGGTACTCACAAAACGTTCAGCAACACCCCACCAAGCTGGCAAGCTGACACTAAGCTTAGCTCTAAAGAAGGGAGTGCACCCCCTTCGCAATGTTGGAGTACGCTTATCCTGCATAATAAAATCATTGGTGATGCACTACGTGCTTTGCACCCAGTTTTTTCTTTTTGTAGTTGCAATGGATTCCCCCATCTGAGGGGGGCTGCATCCACCAAGCATTTTGGCTTTTATGGACCTGTTGGTTATCCAACTGTGAAGGACCTCTGAGCCCCGGGAAGGATTATTTTTCTTTGTGTTCTTTTACCGTCGATCCCTTTGTAAGGAAAACGCACTGCGTGGAACCAGACACGTGACATCAGTACGCCCGCCAAAGTCCACGAATTGGATTTTATGCTGTATTTCGTTTTTACCTCCAAGTTCACTTTTAACCACTTGAGCTCCAGAGGATTTATCCCCCTTAATGACCAGGCCTTTTTTTGCTGTTTGGCGCTGCACTAATTCAAAATGATAATTGAAATAGTACCCAAACGACGCTGTACCCAAACGAAATTTACGTCCTTTTTTTCACACAAATAGAGCTTTCTTTTGGTGGTATTTGATCACCTGTGCGCTTTTTATTTTTTGCGCTATAAACAAAAAAACCACGAAAATTTTGAAAAAAACCAATATTTTCTACTTTCAGCTATAAAAAATATATAGTAAACGCAAAGTTAGTCATAAAATTAAACAAAAATGTATTCTGCTACATGTTTTTGGTAAAAAAAATCCCGTGCATTAGCGGGCAAACTGGCGCTATCTAGGAGGGGCGCTAACACTATCGGAAGTCACCAGTGACACTAATACAGTGATCAGTAAAAATCTGTTCACTGTAATCAATGACACTGGTGACAGGGCAGTGAAGGGGTTAACTGGGGGGGGGGAGATCAAGGGGTTAGACGGGATTATTTGTGTATTAGCGGGCAATCTGGCGCTATCTGGGAGGGGCGCTAACACTATCGGAAGTCGCCAGCGACACTGATACAGTGATCAGTAAAAATCGGTTCACTGATCAGTGACACTGATGACAGGGCAGTGAAGGGGTTAACTGAGGGGAAGAGGGGGCGATCAAGGGGTTAAACGGGATTACTGGTGTACTGGCGGGCAATCTGGCGCTATCTGGGAGGGGCGCTACCACTATCGGAAGTCGCCAGCGACACTGATACAGTGATCAGTAAAAATTGGTTCACTGATCAGTGACACTGGTGACAGGGCAGTGAAGGGGTTAACTGGGGGGGGGGGGGCGATCAGGGGGTTAAATGTGTCCTAGGTGTGTTCTGTCAGTGTAGTGCTTTGTACTCACTTTTACTGTGTCTTCTTCTCTGTCTGGAACGGAATGCGTCTAGGCAGAAGAGAAGAATGACATCATATCCTGCCCTGTGTAAATGTCAACACAGGACAGGATAGGACAGGGACCGATCATCTGATTTCAGCCAGAAATCACTGGCTGAAATCTAATGATTGATCCCTCCTGGATCGAATCGTGTCACCCGCGGGTCGGCGGGAGCGTGCGCACCCCCTACCCGCGAAAGTGGCGGGAGCGCGTAGCCCGTTTTAAAACGTGGTTTTGCTCTCCACTGCCGCCCTGCACACGTATACTGTATATACAGTGGCAGGGCGGCAAGAGGTTAATAAAAGGGGTGGTTTTTAACTGTTGGATACTACACTATGGAGGTTGTTCTTTTATTTTTATCTCGTGACCCACATTCCAGATATGCCTTGTAGTCATTTATGTGGGAGTCTGAGCTCGCATGCTTAATCTGTGTGGGATCTTTCTATTCGTTAAAGGAAAAGTTCACTTTTTGTAACAAGTTACACCCATATTCAGGGTGTAACACAAAAAGGACCTGCCCTCGTTCCCCCCCTTCGCCTTGTGACAACCTAGCAAGCAATCTTTTTCCTCCACTAGCTGCCACAATTTAAAAAATGTGGACGTGCGGGGATCTGCCCACCCGGCCACGTCACTCATTCACAGTATTCCGTGAATGAGAAAACTAGTAGTTTGTCAGTGAACTTGCCCCTCTGCAGAAGTCCTGCATGGCGCCAGTCTGCTGATTGCTGGTGCAATGCTTTATAGGCTCCCAAAACAAAAATTAGTAAATGGTAATTTTTTAATCAGCAAAAAAAAATGTGCATTTATTTTTCGTCTAAAGGTGAACTTATCCTTTAAGGAGTGTCACGATCTGGTGGTGTTTTGGAGCACTTTGTTGTTTGCACCATTGTGCAATGTGGATACTGGAATGTCATCTTTGTGGATTTTACTAGTTGCTGAACATTTTTATTGATTGTTGAAGGTACAGGCACCAGATTATTTTACTGGGAAGCAGATTTTGTACAGTGCACATTAGTCATAGACACTATTTGAACTCTGATTTCCCTTTTAACTAGTTGCCGACCGCAAATAGCCGAATGACGACTGCACTGCGGCCGGCCAGTTCTGAGTGGACGTCATATGACGTCCAGGGGGCGCGCACCCGGCGATCTCCGTGATTGCTGTGTCCTACGGACACAGCTGATCACGTGATCTGGTAAAAGGCCAATCACAGCGGCCTTTTACCACGTGATCAGCGGTGTCCATTGACACGCTGATCAGAGGGAAATGCAAGTGCCGGTTCTCGGCTGCACTTTCCTCACGCTGTCAGATCGTGAGGAAAGTACTGCCGAGAACCGGCAGTTGTCAGAGCGGGGATCGGCACCGATCATCAGGGCACTGATGATCAGTGCCCTGATGATCGGTGCCCAGCAGTGCCACCGGCAAGTTCCGCCCACCTGTGCCCAGCAGTGCGCCCACTAGCTGCGCCCACCTGTGCCCAGCAGTGCCACCTACCTGTGCCCAGCAGTGCCACCTACCTGTGCCCAGCAGTGCCACCCACCTGTGCCCACACACCTGTGCCCACCAGTGCCACCCACCTGTGCCCATCCACCAGTGCTGCCCAGCAGTGCTGCCCAGCAGTGCCACCAGTCAGTGCCCAGGGGTTGCGCCAGTCAGTGCCCAGCAGTGATGCCAGTCAGTGCCGTCTATCCGTACCCATCATCAGTGTCACCTATCAGTGCCGCCTATCAGTGCTGCATATTAGTGCCGCCTATCCGTGACACCTCATTAGTGCTGCCTATCAGTGCCCTTTAGTGCTGCCTATCAGTGCCGCCTATCAGTGCCCATCAGTGCTGCCTCATCAACGCACATCAGTGAAGGAGAAAAAATACCTGTTTGAAAAATTTTATAATAGAAACAAAGAAACTTTTTTTTTTTTTCCAGATTTTTTGCACTTTTTTTATTTATAGCGCAAAAAGTAAAGCGCCCAGTGGCAATTAAATACCACCAAAAGAAAGCTCTATTTGTGAGAAAAAAATGATCAAAATTTCATATGGGTACAATGTTGCATGACCGTGCAATTTTTAAAGTGTGGCAGCGCTGAAAGCTGAAAATTGGCCTGGTAAATAAGGGGGTATAAGTGCCTAGTAGGCAAGTGGTTAATTATTTATTGCACATATTTATTGTGGACACTGTTGAAATATTTAATACATTTTTTATTGTTGTATATAGAATTTTAGACACTTCTGTGGTTATGTGAAATATGTCTTTGGGAAGTGGTGGTGATAACAGGATCGTGACTGCAGCTTAATTTTTAGTGCCCGAGATGCTGTTTTTTGTAAAAGTAATTTGAGCAGTTAAACAGCCATCCGAAACCCCCATCCCTCCCACCCCTTTGCCAGGCATGCACCATTTCCAGGATCTCCAGTCCCACCGTGGAGTAGTTGCACCAGCTGACCATAGAAACAAAGGAGGAATTTCCATTCCTAAATCGTCTCTATGGTGTATGAAACTGGAAGCAACGAGGATTTTGTCATTTCCATTTTCGGTCGTTTGCTTACCAGCCATTGCAGGTAGTAAAGAGGCCAATCAAACGGATATCAGTAATAAATTTAAATTAAAGAAAAAATAGAGACAGTCAAAGAATACATTTAAATAAAAATAAAGCTCCCGTCGCCCAGTGTGCATATGTAAAATGGTGATCGCGCCACACATGAAGTATAGCCGTGAACGTCGGAGTGAAGGCAATAATTTTAGTACAAGGCCTGCTTACATAGATACTCAGGCTGAAAAAAAAGACAAAAGTCCATCCAGTTCAACCCTTGGAAAAAAAAAAAAAAAGTTATAATCCCACACACACAGTTGATCCAGAGGAAGGCAAAAAAACCCAGCAAAGCATGATCCAATTTGCTCCTGCAGGGGAAAAGAAATTCCTTCCTGATCCCCCGAGAGGCAATCCGATATTCCCTGGATCAACTTTACTTATAAATGTTAGTATCCAGTTATATTCTGCATATCCAAAAATGAATCCAGGCCTTTTTTAAAGTAATCCACTGAGCTGGCCAGAACCAACTCTTGAGGGAGTCTATTCCACATTTTCACAGCTCTTACTGTGAAGAAACCTTTCCGTGTTTGGAGATTACGTCTGGAGGAAAAGAAATGTAAAGAGCCAACCTTGTCCTCTGATAACCTCAGGGTGAATAACTCTACACCGAGTTCACTATATGCACCACTGATGTATTTATACATGTTGATTATATCCCCCTTAAAATCCTCTTTTCAACAGAGGATAAATTCAGTAATCTTTCCTCATAGCTGAGCTCCTCCATGCCTCTATCAGTTTGGTTTCCCTTCTCTGTACTTTCTCCAGTTCCCCAATGTTTTTTGTGATTTGGTGCCCAAATTTGAATTGCATATTCCAGATGAGGTCTTGCTGATTTGTACAGGGGTAAAATGATATCTCTCTGGAGTCTATACCTCTTAATACAAGAGGACTTTGCTCGCTTTAGAAACCACAGCTTGGCATTGCATGCCATTATTAAGCTTGTGATCTAACAGAACTCCCAGATTCTTTCCCACCATTGACTCCCCCAGTTGTACCCCCCTAGTATGTATGATGCATGCATATTCTTAGGCCCCAAGTGCTTAACCTTACATTTATCAACATTAAACCTCCACATACAGTCAGGTCCATAAATAATGGGACATCAACACAATTCTAACATTTTTGGCTCTATACACCACCACAATGGATTTGAAATGAAACGAACATGATGTGCTTTAACTGCAGACTGTCAGCTTTAATTTGAGGGTATTTACATCCAAATCAGGTGCACGGTGTAGGAATTACAACAGTTTGCATATGTGCCTCCCACTTGTTAAGGGACCAAAAGTAATGGGACAATTGGCTTCTCAGCTGTTCCATGGCCAGGTGTGTTATTCCCTCATTATCCCAATTACAATGAGCAGATAAAAGGTCCAGAGTTCATTTCAAGTGTGCTATATGCATTTGGAATCTGTTGCTGTCAACTCTCAAGATGAGATCCAAAGAGCTGTCACTATCAGTGAAGCAAGCCATCATTAGGCTGAAGAAACAAAACAAACCCATCAGAGAGATAGCAAAAACATTAGGCATGGCCAAAACAACTGTTTGGAACATTCTTAAAAAGAAGGAACGCACCGGTGAGCTCAGCAACACCAAAAGACCCGGAAGACCACGGAAAACAACTGTGGTGGATGACCGAAGAATTCTTTCCCTGGTGAAAAAAACACCCTTCACAACAGTTGGCCAGTGTCAGGGAGCGAGGAGCCAGACACACAAGCAGGTGCAATTAAAGGTAGGTTTATTTACACAGAAACAAGGCAAGAGTCTATGCAAGTCCGACAGCAACAGCGGATGACTTGGTAGGACAGAAGTTCTCGTGCCGAGGTCGTCTTCCAGGATAATCAAGTCGAGAACCAGCGGGAATCGTAGCCAAAGCCAGGGTCAGAAGCCAGGAAGAATGGTCTCCAGATCCGGGGTCAAAAGCCAGGAAGAATGGTCGCCAGAGCCGGGGTCAGAAGCCAGAAGGAGTCTTAGCCAAAGCAGAGTCGGTATCCAGGAGAGCAGAGTTAACTAAACAGGAGCTTGCTGCTGTGCAACAGACAGGACACAAATGCAATGGACAGCTGCAAACAGCAGACTTAAATGTGATAAGCCACCACCTCCTGGGAGAAGCCGCAGAGGGCTGAAAGCATAAAGGATCCCACAATGCTTTGCAGACCTAAGATGGATGCCAGCACATGGAGCAGCACAGGCCCTGAGGAAAGGTAGGACCTTGATAGCCAGATCAAGAACACTCTCCAGGAGGTAGGTGTATGTGTGTCAAAGTCAACAACAAAAAGACGACTTCACCAGAGTGAATACAGAGGGTTCACCACAAGATGTAAACCATTGGTGAGCCTCAAAAACAGGAAGGCCAGATTAGAGTTTGCCAAACGACATCTAAAAAGCCTTCACAGTTCTGGAACAACATCCTATGGACAGATGATACCAAGATCAACTTGTACCAGAGTGATGGGAAGAGAAGAGTATGGAGAAGGAAAGGAACTGCTCATGATCCTAAGCATACCACCTCATCAGTGAAGCATGGTGGTGGTAGTGTCATGACGTGGGCATGTATGGCTGCCAATGGAACTGGTTCTCTTGTATTTATTGATGATGTGACTGCTGACAAAAGCAGCAGGATGAATTCTGAAGTTTTCCGGGCAATATTATCTGCTCATATTCAGCCAAATGCTTCAGAACTCATTGGACGCCGCTTCACAGTGCAGATTGACAATGACCCAAAGCATACTGCAAAAGCAACCAAAGAGTTTAAGGAAAAGAAGTGGAATGTTATGCAATGGCCAAGTCAATCACCTGACCTGAATCCGATTGAGCATGCATTTCACTTGCTGAAGACAAAACTGAAGGGGAAATGCCCCAAGAACAAGCAGGAACTGACGACAGTTGCAGTAGAGGCCTGGCAGAGCATCACCAGGGATGAAACCCAGCGTCTGGTGATGTCTATGCGTTCCAGACTTCAGGCTGTAATTGACTGCAAAGGATTTGCAACCAAGTATTAAAAAGTGAAAGTTTGATTTATGATTATTATTCTGTCCCATTACTTTTGGTCCCTTAACAAGTGGGAGACACATATGCAAACTGTTGTAATTCCTACACCATTCACCTGATTGAGTGTTCTTGATTTGGCTAACTGTTGTGAAGGGTGTTTTCTTCACCAGGGAAAGAATTCTTCGGTCATCCACCACAGTTGTTTTCCGTGGTCTTCCGGGTCTTTTGGTGTTGCTGAGCTCACTGGTGCGTTCCTTCTTTTTAAGAATGTTGCAAACAGTTGTTTTGGCCACGCCTAATGTTTTTGCTATCTCTCTGATGGGTTTGTTTTTGTTTTCTCAGCCTAATGATGGCTTGCTTCACTGATAGTGACAGCTCTTTGGATCTCATCTTGAGAGTTGACAGCAACAGATTCCAAATGCAAATAGCACACTTGAAATGAACTCTGGACCTTTTATCTGCTCATTGTAATTGGGATAATGAGGGAATAACACACACCTGGCCATGGAATAGCTGAGAAGCCAATTGTCCCATTACTTTTGGTCCCTCAACAAGTGGGAGGCACATATGCCGACTGTTGTAATTCCTACACCGTTCACCTGATTTGGATGTAAATACCCTCAAATTCAAGCTGACATTCTGCAGTTAAAGCACATCTTGTTTGTTTCATTTCAAATCCATTGTGGTGGTGTATAGAGCCAAAAATGTTAGAATTGTGTTGATGTCCCAATATTTATGGACCTGACTGTAGTTGCCCAATTAAACATTTCATTGAGGTCGGCTTGTAAGTTAAAGATATCCTGTAAGGACGTTATTCCACTGCAAAGCTTGGTGTCATCTTCAAAGACTGAAATGGGATTTATAATCCCAGACCATATATCCTTTATAAATATATTAAAAAGTAAGGGTCCCAACACTGAACCTTGGGGTACACCACTGACAACCCTAGACCAGAGTATGAATCATTAACCACTACTCTTTGAATACGATCTTTTAGCCAGTTTTTTTATCCATTTACATACAGATTTTTCCAAGCCTGTAGACTTCACCTTACACATTAGTGTATGGGGAACTGCGTCAAACACTTTTGCAAAATCCAAGTTTACCACGTCCACCACCCCTCTGTCCAAGGTTTTCCTCACCTCTTCATAAAAAGAAATCAGATTTGTTTGACAATTTCTGTCTTTCATGTGGTCTGTTGCTTAAAATATTTTTTTCCAGCAAGAACTCATCTATGTGGTCTTTTAATAAACTCTCCAGTATCTTAACAACTATAGAAGTTAAACTAACAGGTCTATAATTACTTGGTAAAGATTTTGACCCCTTTTTAAATATTGGCACCACATTAGCCTTACGCCAATCAAGTGATACTATGTCAGTCATTAAAGAGTCTCTAAAAATTAGAAACAATGGCTTTGAAATGACAGAGCTCAGTTTTTTAAGGACCCGTGAGTGTATGTCATCCGGTCCAGGTGCTTTATTCACCTTCATTCTGTCAAAATATTTTTGGATCATATCAATTGTGAGCCAATGTGGATCATCTGGAGCTGTGTCAATACCATGCCCATTATGGACAAGAGCTCCCTCATGATTCTTTGTATGCACAGAGCTGAAGAAGGTATTTAATACATTTTCCTTCTTTGTCCCCAGTCACCCACTCTAGATTATTTTGTAAAGAGCCGACATGCTCGGACTGGACCTTTTTACTATTAATATATTTGAAGAATTTTTGGGGGTTGGTCCTGCTATCTTTTGCAATCCGTTTTCAATTTTTGTGGCCTTTATTTCCTTTTTGCATATTCTGTTATATTCTTTGTAATGTTTAACCAGTTGCCGCCTGGCCTATAGCCAGATGGCGGCCCGGAGAACAGCTCATCCCTCTGGGTGGACGCCGTATGGCGTCCTCTCAGGCCCGCACAGTGCGCCTGCCTGCAAGGCCGCTCTGCGGCGCGATCTGTCACCGGCCATGACAGCAGGTCACATGACAGTTGTATACACTGGATGGCTTCCTTTCATGCCATCCATTGTATACATGTGTGTCTAGCTGTGAATGGTCACGGCGATCACATGCACAAGCTGGGCCAATCACAGCCCATCTGTGTCATGTGGCCAAATCACAGCTAATCACAAAAACCCTAAATGAATCAATTTCATTCAGGTAAATGCTTTGGTAATTTTGCGGTCATGCAATGATGTACCCAAATGAAATTTATGTCCTTTTTTCACACAAATAGGAGCTTTCTTTAGGTGGTATTTGATCCCCTGTACAGTTTTTATTTTTTGCGCTATAAACAAAAAAAAAAAAGAACACTTTCAGCTATAAAAAAATATATAGTAAATTCAAAGTTACCGTATTTTCCGGAGTATAAGACAACTGGGCGTATAAGACGACCCCCTACTTTTCCTGTTAAAATATAGGGTTTGGGCTATACTCGCCGTATAAGACTACCCCTCTTCCAACGCAAACCAAATAAAAATTAAAAAACATCAGATTTGATTTCAATATGGTATGGTATTTCAGTATGGTATTCCAATGATGGGGCACTATTCCCCCCACTGACACCAATGATGGGACACTATTCCTCCCACTGACACCAATGATGGGACACTATTCCTCCCACTGACACCAATGATGGTGCCCCATCTTTAGTGTCAGTGTGTGAGGAATAGTGTCCCATCATTGGTGTCAGTGGGAGAAATAGCGCCCCATCATTGGTGTCAGTGGGAGAAATCGCGCCCCATCATTGGTGTCAGTGGCAGGAATCGCGCCCCATCATTGGTGTCAGTGGCAGGAATCGCGCCCCATCATTGGTGTCAGTGGCAGGAATCGCGCCCCATCATTGGTGTCAGTGGCAGGAATCGCGCCCCATCATTGGTGTCAGTGGCAGGAATCGCGCCCCATCATTGGTGTCAGTGGCAGGAATCGCGCCCCATCATTGGTGTCAGTGGCAGGAATCGCGCCCCATCATTGGTGTCAGTGGCAGGAATCGCGCCCCATCATTGGTGTCAGTGGCAGGAATCGCGCCCCATCATTGGTGTCAGTGGCAGGAATCGCGCCCCATCATTGGTGTCAGTGGCAGGAATCGCGCCCCATCATTGGTGTCAGTGGCAGGAATCGCGCCCCATCATTGGTGTCAGTGGCAGGAATCGCGCCCCATCATTGGTGTCAGTGGCAGGAATCGCGCCCCATCATTGGTGTCAGTGGCAGGAATCGCGCCCCATCATTGGTGTCAGTGGCAGGAATCGCGCCCCATCATTGGTGTCAGTGGCAGGAATCGCGCCCCATCATTGGTGTCAGTGGCAGGAATCGCGCCCCATCATTGGTGTCAGTGGCAGGAATCGCGCCCCATCATTGGTGTCAGCGGGGGGTGGAATAGTGCCCCATCACTGGTGTCAGCGGGGGGTGGAATAGTGCCCCATCACTGGTGTCAGCGGGGGGTGGAATAGTGCCCCATCACTGGTGTCAGCGGGGGGTGGAATAGTGCCCCATCACTGGTGTCAGCGGGGGGTGGAATAGTGCCCCATCACTGGTGTCAGCGGGGGGTGGAATAGTGCCCCATCACTGGTGTCAGCGGGGGGTGGAATAGTGCCCCATCACTGGTGTCAGCGGGGGGTGGAATAGTGCCCCATCACTGGTGTCAGCGGGGGGTGGAATAGTGCCCCATCACTGGTGTCAGCGGGGGGTGGAATAGTGCCCCATCACTGGTGTCAGCGGGGGGTGGAATAGTGCCCCATCACTGGTGTCAGCGGGGGGTGGAATAGTGCCCCATCACTGGTGTCAGCGGGGGGTGGAATAGTGCCCCATCACTGGTGTCAGCGGGGGGTGGAATAGTGCCCCATCACTGGTGTCAGCGGGGGGTGGAATAGTGCCCCATCACTGGTGTCAGCGGGGGGTGGAATAGTGCCCCATCACTGGTGTCAGCGGGGGGTGGAATAGTGCCCCATCACTGGTGTCAGCGGGGGGTGGAATAGTGCCCCATCACTGGTGTCAGCGGGGGGTGGAATAGTGCCCCATCACTGGTGTCAGCGGGGGGTGGAATAGTGCCCCATCACTGGTGTCAGCGGGGGGTGGAATAGTGCCCCATCACTGGTGTCAGCGGGGGGTGGAATAGTGCCCCATCACTGGTGTCAGCGGGGGGTGGAATAGTGCCCCATCACTGGTGTCAGCGGGGGGTGGAATAGTGCCCCATCACTGGTGTCAGCGGGGGGTGGAATAGTGCCCCATCACTGGTGTCAGCGGGGGGTGGAATAGTGCCCCATCACTGGTGTCAGCGGGGGGTGGAATAGTGCCCCATCACTGGTGTCAGCGGGGGGTGGAATAGTGCCCCATCACTGCTGTCAGCGGGGGGTGGAATAGTGCCCCATCACTGGTGTCAGCGGGGGGTGGAATAGTGCCCCATCACTGGTGTCAGCGGGGGGTGGAATAGTGCCCCATCACTGGTGTCAGCGGGGGGTGAAATAGTGCCCCATCACTGGTGTCAGCAGGGGGTGGAATAGTGCCCCATCACTGGTGTCAGCGGGGGGTGGAATAGTGCCCCATCACTGGTGTCAGCGGGGGGTGTATAGTGCCCCATCACTGGTGTCAGCGGGGGGTGTATAGTGCCCCATCACTGGTGTCAGCGGGGGGTGTATAGTGCCCCATCACTGGTGTCAGCGGGGGGTGTATAGTGCCCCATCACTGGTGTCAGCGGGGGGTGTATAGTGCCCCATCACTGGTGTCAGCGGGGGGTGTATAGTGCCCCATCACTGGTGTCAGCGGGGGGTGTATAGTGCCCCATCACTGGTGTCAGCGGGGGGTGTATAGTGCCCCATCACTGGTGTCAGCGGGGGGTGTATAGTGCCCCATCACTGGTGTCAGCGGGGGGTGTATAGTGCCCCATCACTGGTGTCAGCGGGGGGTGTATAGTGCCCCATCACTGGTGTCAGCGGGGGGTGTATAGTGCCCCATCACTGGTGTCAGCGGGGGGTGTATAGTGCCCCATCACTGGTGTCAGCGGGGGGTGTATAGTGCCCCATCACTGGTGTCAGCGGGGGGTGTATAGTGCCCCATCACTGGTGTCAGCGGGGGGTGGAATAGTGCCCCATCACTGGTGTCAGCGGGGGGTGGAATAGTGCCCCATCACTGGTGTCAGCGGGGGGTGGAATAGTGCCCCATCACTGGTGTCAGCGGGGGGTGGAATAGTGCCCCATCACTGGTGTCAGCGGGGGGTGGAATAGTGCCCCATCACTGGTGTCAGCGGGGGGTGGAATAGTGCCCCATCACTGGTGTCAGCGGGGGGTGGAATAGTGCCCCATCACTGGTGTCAGCGGGGGGTGGAATAGTGCCCCATCACTGGTGTCAGCGGGGGGTGGAATAGTGCCCCATCACTGGTGTCAGCGGGGGGTGGAATAGTGCCCCATCACTGGTGTCAGCGGGGGGTGGAATAGTGCCCCATCACTGGTGTCAGCGGGGGGTGGAATAGTGCCCCATCACTGGTGTCAGCGGGGGGTGGAATAGTGCCCCATCACTGGTGTCAGCGGGGGGTGGAATAGTGCCCCATCACTGGTGTCAGCGGGGGGTGGAATAGTGCCCCATCACTGGTGTCAGCGGGGGGTGGAATAGTGCCCCATCACTGGTGTCAGCGGGGGGTGGAATAGTGCCCCATCACTGGTGTCAGCGGGGGGTGGAATAGTGCCCCATCACTGGTGTCAGCGGGGGGTGGAATAGTGCCCCATCACTGGTGTCAGCGGGGGGTGGAATAGTGCCCCATCACTGGTGTCAGCGGGGGGTGGAATAGTGCCCCATCACTGGTGTCAGCGGGGGGTGGAATAGTGCCCCATCACTGGTGTCAGCGGGGGGTGGAATAGTGCCCCATCACTGGTGTCAGCGGGGGGTGGAATAGTGCCCCATCACTGGTGTCAGCGGGGGGTGGAATAGTGCCCCATCACTGGTGTCAGCGGGGGGTGGAATAGTGCCCCATCACTGGTGTCAGCGGGGGGTGGAATAGTGCCCCATCACTGGTGTCAGCGGGGGGTGGAATAGTGCCCCATCACTGGTGTCAGCGGGGGGTGGAATAGTGCCCCATCACTGGTGTCAGCGGGGGGTGGAATAGTGCCCCATCACTGGTGTCAGCGGGGGGTGGAATAGTGCCCCATCACTGGTGTCAGCGGGGGGTGGAATAGTGCCCCATCACTGGTGTCAGCGGGGGGTGGAATAGTGCCCCATCACTGGTGTCAGCGGGGGGTGGAATAGTGCCCCATCACTGGTGTCAGCGGGGGGTGGAATAGTGCCCCATCACTGGTGTCAGCGGGGGGTGGAATAGTGCCCCATCACTGGTGTCAGCGGGGGGTGGAATAGTGCCCCATCACTGGTGTCAGCGGGGGGTGGAATAGTGCCCCATCACTGGTGTCAGCGGGGGGTGGAATAGTGCCCCATCACTGGTGTCAGTGGGGGGTGGAATAGTGCCCCATCACTGGTGTCAGTGGGGGGTGGAATAGTGCCCCATCACTGGTGTCAGTGGGGGGTGGAATAGTGCCCCATCACTGGTGTCAGTGGGGGGTGGAATAGTGCCCCATCACTGGTGTCAGTGGGGGGTGGAATAGTGCCCCATCTTTCGTGTCAGTGGGGGGAGGGGGGGTGGGGGAGGAATAGTGCCCCATCGTTGGTGTCAGTGGGAGGAATAATGCTCCATCATTAGTATCAGTGACACCAATGATGGGGCACTATTCCTCCCACTGACACCAATGACACTTGCTGACCCCTGTTCCTGTATGGTGCTGCTGCAGCAAGCATACGTGGTTGCAGCAGCACCTCTGCACGGCACACGTACCGGCCGCTCCCTCACTCGATTTTCGTGGGGCCACTCGGCTCCGCCTCCTCGCCGGTGATTGGCCGCCTCTGTGCCTTTCCTGAGCTACAGTTCTGGCGGCCAATCAACGATGAGGAGGCGGAGCCGAGCGGCCGCTCGAACATCGAGCGGCCGAACTGAATGAAGGAGCAGCCGCGCTTCCTGGACTGGATCGTTGTGGGACTGGAGCCAGGTAAGAAACAGCAGCCCCCTGCCCACCCCTGTACTTAGTGTCCCTTCCGTTGGAAGGGGGGGGGGGCGGCGGCCCCCCTAAAAAGTGCTGCCCTGACACCAAGTGTCAGCATGCCGTATAGCAGCGTATAAGACGACCCCCAACTTTTGAGAAGATTTTCAAGGGTTAAAAAGTCGTCTTATATGCCGGAAAATACTGTAGTCATAAATTTAGGCCAAAATGTATTCTGCTACATGTCTTTGGTAAAAAATTCCCACCGTATATTGATTGCATCTACAAACTATGGTATAGATACTGCAACTTGTGTCATTTTTTTACTATACAGCGCTGCGCTAGTTTAACTGATAATTGCGTGGTCATGCAATACTGTACATAAAATTAAATTGATGTCCTTTTTTTCACACAAAGCTTTCTTTTGGTGGTATTTGATCACCTTTTTTGTGTGCTATAAACAATAAAATATCAAAAATTCTGAACAATATTTTCATATTTCTGTCATAAAAAATAAACCCAAAAACTCAATTTTCGTCATAAATTTAGGCCAAAATGTGTTTTGCTACATGTCTTTCCAATACCAATAACTGCATATTAATTGGTTTGTGTGAAAGTTATAGCATCTACAAACTATGGTATAGATAATGGAATTTACACAGCTTGTTTTTTGATTGCAGTTTTTACTTTGAAATGTGATAACATTTCTAGATGCTAAAATACCAGAGCAGTACAAACACCCCCAAATGACCCCTTTTCGGAAAGTAGACACCCTAAGCTATTTGCTGAGAGGCATATTGAATCCATGGAAGATTTATTTTCCACAAGTGTTTGTGTAAAAAGAAAAAAAGTTTGTCCTTTTCCAAAGTTTTTTAAATGATATATTGCTGACACATGCCATGGGTATATGTAGAAGTATCTGAATGTATTTTGGGGTGTAATTCCACAGAGTATGGGGATACCACATATGTGAAACTTTTTGGGAGCCTGCGAATGAAAAATCTCATCCAACAGTGCTTCACATACTTATGTATATTCTGAGAGCAAAACCCTGTTGCTGTCAGATTAAACAGGTTGGTAATGCAGCTGAATGGCGTTCCTACAAAGAAAACAGCAATGGTTAACAATAAACCAGTAACAATAAAACAGTAAAATTGTAACAGTAGAACAGTAACTCAACAAAAAACAACTATTTTTGGTTTTTCATTTTTTTTTGTACTTGCACTTATTTATTTTCTAAACTTAAATTTTAAAAGATTGTAGGTTCTCTCAAAATGCGATAGCCAGTTTCCTGACCTGTGCAAATATGTGCCCTGAACTGTGTTGTGCCCTATACTAATACTCCACTAGTGTGTGGTAGCGACCTTGAGGCAGAGACCAAGTTTGGCCAGGACAGGAGGGATAAAAAAAAAGCGGCTGTCACGCCTAATTCCATGTCTGCTACAGAAACCTCTTTTGGGGTGTCCTTTGGGTTGGGGTACCAGGAATGGCATCGGGAAAATGCCTCTCATGCAGCCGGCTAACTGCATCTGGGTTGGGGGTTTGGGCCATAGCACCTTCTGGATACAAAGGGGCCGTGATGATCTCTTCCTGGAATTTTAGGAAGGATCCACTTTGTCCAGTTGCTTTTTAAAGCACAAAAAAGTGCTGTATAGGGCCAATTGAATTAAATATACAGACACTTTTTTTGTACCAGCATCTGGCTTTTTGGGAAACTAAGTACAGCTTCATCATCTGGTCGGCAAACAATTTGATATTTGCATGTGTTGCTGGTATTGAATTGGGGTTTCTGGTGGCTATTATCTTCTTTCACATGATAGAAGTGTATGCGTGCCAATGTATCCCTGGGAATTGCGGCCGGAAGGAATGATGGTTTGGGAATGCGATGTGCCCGGTCTATTGCTAGTTCCACATCTGTGAGTGTAGGGATGATGTGCTTCATGAGTTGTTGGATGAATGGGACTATGGCGTCCGCTGTGGTGGACTCAGGTATACCATGGAATTTAGTGTTGTTTCTCCTGGAACAATCCTTTAGGTCTGCTAGTTTGAGGTTTATTTGGTCAATCTCATCTTCATGGTCTGCGTGTGCATCTATGAGGTCATTATGTGCGGCGCACATTTCTCCTAATTTGTCTTCAATATGGTGAATGCGTTTTTCTTGTTTTTGTACTATAAAAAGGGAGATTTGGGATAATGTCACCGTCAAGTCGTTATGCAATGTTTGTCTTAGAGATAAGAGCATGTTTTTCATAGCAATTTCCGTGATAGGTTGGTCAGAGGCAGGATAGGAATCAAAGATGGAGAGTTGTCAGGATTTGAAAGTGGAACGGAAGGCTGCCTGTCATGGGGGACATCTGTGTCCAATCTCGGTCTAGATTTGGCTGGGCTGCTATTAGTAGGAGACAGGGAAGGAGAGGACTCACCCGGGTCTCCTGGGTAGAATGGTGCCTTCACCCTGGGGTCCGGGTGATATGCTGTGTCTCCCTGTGTGTCTCCTTCATGAGGGAAGAGACTGCCTGTCACGCAGCCGGCGCCATCCTGTCCACAGGGACCGAGGGCTGGGAAGAAGTTGGTGAGTTTCCTCGGTTGCCCCGGTGTTATCCAATGCCGGGTCATGCTGACCAAGGGTTCTGTGACCCTTAGCGGTGTGCCTGCTATATTTGCTGGGTTCGGGCTCGATGTGTGCCACGATGTCACTGGCGGACGGACAGAGCACTGCTCAGTGAGCTGTCATCTGCTGGCCGGCCGCGCATGCGCCCCCTGCATATATTTTTAAAAAACATTTTTGGCAGAGATTTTTTCATCCACATTAAACAATGTGCATAGAGGAATTGTTTAGGTTCTTTTTTTTCCCCGTTCAGCTCACAGGCTGAACGAAAAAAAAAAATAAGAAAGTTCATATATGGCCAACATTAGAATTGGGTGGATGCAGGGAGGTATAGTCTAATGGTGGGCATACCACACACTTTTTCTGGCAGAGAGCTCTTCTTTTTTTCCCCCATTCAGCCCACAGGCTGCATAAAAAAAACAAACATATATAACCAAGGACCAGCGACATACTGGTATATTACTGGACTTCCTGTAAGCTGCTGGCATCATCCCGGTATTGTTTTTTTTCAGCTGGTGATCGGTTTTCATGTAAAAGCAATCCTAGTGGCCAATTAGGCACAGGCTTGTTTTTACAAGCAGTGGAAGATGGTCTTCTCCTGCTGCCTTCCATGACATTCTCAGGCAGTACCGTGCCATCAGGGAACCTGAGAAAGCAGCCTGCGTTTCTGCTAGCTGACCACAGAGCTGATTGGAGACCAGAATAGGGTCAATGATCTCTAAAGTCTAAGAAACCGAAAGCTACAAGTATTTCATCACTTCAGTTTCGCTGGACAAAAACAGTGCCATTTTTTAATTGGGAAAGCATCTTATCACATCGATCTTGGTGATTTAAGGGCAGAAGAGATATCTAGAGTCTAAGAGATCACAGTTTTCTCAGAAAAGAATACATGGCACTGACTATTGCGATCACAGGGGAGATTTACATTCCCTGTGATAATAAAAGTGATAAAAAACCCCCCAAAATTTAGAAAAGAAAAATTAAAGCACCCTCATCCTTCCACGCGTGCGCGCAATAGTGTACGCAAGCATCAGCCCATGTCGGTATGAGAACAGCAGTTGCACCATGCATGTGTGGTATCGCTGCAAATATCAGATTGAGGGCAGTAATTCTAGCACTAGACTTCCTGTGCAAACTTAACATGGTAGCCTGTAATGGCTTTTAAAAGGTTGCCTATGGATATTAAAAATGTATGTAATGTGTCGCCGTTGCACGGGGCAAGCAGTTTTACAGCATATCATATTTGGTATCTATTTGGTATACTATCATTTTTATATTTTACCAAACAATTGGCCAATATATTGTGTTTTTGTGCATTAAAATGAAAAATGTGCATTTAAAAAAAAAAATTAAAACAATTTTATTTTAAAAATTGCTGCGCAAGTACTATGTGACATAAAAAAATTGCAACATTGAGTGATGTGTGGCATAAGCTTCTAATGATGGGCATAAATAGACAAGATAATAACCCCCACCCGAAATTAACCCTTTTTGGAAAGTAGACACCCCAAACTATTTGTTAAGAAGCATGTTGAGACAATAGAAGAATTTCATTTACTGCAAATTTTTGGAAAATGTCAAAAAATGTGTTCGTTTTTTTACACAAAGTTGTCACCTAAATGATATATTGCTCACACCTGCCATGGATATATGTGGAATTAAAACCCACAAATTCATTCATTCTACAGTTTTCGGCCCTAATATACCAAAATAGTACAACACCCCCCCTTCCCCCCAAATGACCCCTTTTTGGAAAGTAGACACTGCAAGGAATTTGATAAAGGCATGGGGACTATTTTGCAGATCTTGTTTGTTTCCAAAATGTTTTGGATAATGAAGAAAACAAAAACTTTTTTTATTTTTCAAAACCTTGTGAGAAAAAAAAAAAATGAGATCTACAAAATATTCACCATGCCTCTTATTAAATTACTTGGGGTTTCTACTTTCCAAAAAGAAGTCATTTGGGTTTGTTTGTATTGCCCTGGCCTTTTAGCACATCAAGAAATGTAATAGGCAGTCAAAGTAAAAGCTGTGTAAATTCCAGTATCCATACCATAGTTTAAAGACGCTATAACTTTCACACAAAACAATTTATATACACTTTTTACCAAAGACATGTAGCAAAATACATTTTCGTCTACAGTTGCAAGAAAAAGTATGTGAACCCCTTGGGATTATGTGGAGTTTTGCATGAATTGGGCATAAAATGTGCTCTGAACGTCATCTAAGTCACAATAGAAGAACACAGTCTGCTGAACATAATACTACACAAACATTAGATGTTGCCATGGTTTAATTGCACATAACATGTAAACATTCACAGTGCAGGGAGGAAAAATGATGTGAACCTTTGGACTTAATAACTGGTTGACCCTCCTTTGGCAGCAATAACCTCAACCAAACGTTTCCTGTAGTTGCAGATCAGACCTGCACAACGATCTGGAGTAATTTTGGACCACTCCTCTTCACAAAACTGTTTCAGTGTAGCAATATTCTTGGGATGTCTGGTGTGAATGGCTCTCAAGGTCATGCCACAGCATTTCAATCGAGTTGAGGTCAGGACTCTGACTGGGCCACTCCAGAAGGCGTATTCTGTGCTGTTGCAGCCATTGTTTTGTTGAATTACTTGTATGCTTTGGGTCATTGTCCTGTTGCATCACCCATCCTCTGCGGAGCTTCAGTTGGCGGACAGACGGTCGTACGTTTTCCTGCAAAATGATGATAAACTCTGGAATTCATTTTCCCCATCAATGACAACAATCCGTCCAGACCCTGAGGCAGCAAAGCAGCCCCAAACCATGATGCTCCCTCCACCATGTTTTACAGTGGGGATGAGGTTTTGATGTTGGTGTGCTGTGCCTTTTTTTCTCCACACATAGTGTTGTGTGTTCTTCCCAAACAACTCAATCTTGGTTTCATCTGTCCACAGTATATTTTGCTAGTAGTGCTGTGCAGCATCCAGGTGCTCTTTTGCAAACTTCAAACATGCTGCAATATTCTTTTTGGACAGCAAAGGCTTCCTCCATGGTGTCCTCCCATGTACTCCATTCTTGTTTAATGTTTTCCTTATTGTAGATGTGTCAACAAAAATGTTAGCATGTGCCAGAGATTTCTGTAGGTCTTTAGCTGAAACTCTGGGATTCTTCTTTACCTCATGCAGCATTCTGCGCTGTGCTCTTGCAGTCGATTTTACAGGACGACCACGCCTAGGGAGAGTAGCAACAGTGCTATACTTTCTCCATTTGTAGACAGTCTGTCTTACCGTGGACACATGAACATCAAGGCTTTTGGAGATACTTTTGTAACCCTTTCCAGCTTCCTGCAAGTCAACAATTTTTGATCGTAGGTCTTCTGAGAGCTCTTTTCTGCAAGGCATGGTTCACATCAGACAGTGCTTCTTGTAACCAGTAAACCCAAAACAGGTGTGTTTTTTTAAGGGCAGGACAGCTGTCAGCAACACATCCAATATCATCACACTGATTGGAATCAAGGTTGGCTCACTCCTGGCTCCAATTAGCTCTGGGAGAAGTCATTAAGCTAGGGCCTCACATACTTTTTCCTCCCTGCACTGTGAATGTTTACATGTTAAGTGCAATTAAACCATGGCAACATCTAATGTTTGTGTAGTATTATGTTCAGCAGAATGTGTTCTTCTATTGTTGTGACTTAGATGACGTTCAGAGCACATTTTATGCCCAATTCATGCAAAACTCCACGTAATCCCAAGGGGTTCACATACTTTTTCTTGCAACTGTAAATGTATGACTAATTGAGTTTATTGGATATTTTTTATAACAAATGAGAAAATAACTTTTTTTTTTAATCTTTTCGGTTTTTTTTTTTTTTGTTTAGAGAGCAAAAAATTAAAACCCACAGGTGATCAAACACCACCAAAAGAAAGCTCTATTTGTGGGAGAAACAAATTACAAATTTCGTGTACAGCATTACAAAACCACGCAATTGTCAGTTAAACTAGCACATCGCTCTATAGCAAAAAATGGCCTAAATTCCAGTATCCATACCATAGTTGGTAGACACTATAACTTTCACATAAACCAATACACACTTATTGGGATTTTTTGTTTATCAAAGACATTAAGCAAAATATATTTGGGGCTAAATTTATGAAGAAATTTGAGTTTATTGGATTTTTTTTTTTTTTTTTTAAAAGACAAATGAGAAAGTAACTTTTTTTTTTATTGATAGCACAAAAAATAAAAACTCAGTGGTGATCAAACACCACCCAAAGAAAGCTCTATTTGTGTGAAAAAAAAGTATATAAATTCAGTTTGGGTAAAGCATTGCATGACCGCGCAGTTATAAGTAGAAATAGTGCAGCGCCGAATAGCAAAAAGCAGAATATAGCAGAATCGCATAAAGGGGGATACATTTTCTGGGGGGCAAGTGGTTAAATTCGGTTTTGGTCAAATTTATTTAATCAGGACAAGTAGGTTGCCATGAGGGAAAAATAGATAGGGAATAATGAGGGACAAGTAGATTGGGAACCCAATTTTGTCCCTTTGACAAGTAGTTTTTAAAAAATGTCCACACCCCTGAGACAGACACTGTAGTGTCAGAGCAACTAACTATTCTAGGTCTGTATGTTCTATGACAAAGTTTACTGACAGTTTAAATTTTTCCTGCTCCAAAAGTACTTCCAATCTGATGAGTCCTTCAAGTTTATAGACATCTAACGAAGCAAAACATGGGTGAAAATCGAAAACATGCCAGTAGATTTTTGTAATGTTGGAGGAAAGGAAGAGTAGACAAAAGACAATGGACTGCATACAAAGAGCTTACAAAATGCCATATAGAATTAAAGCTTATATCAATAGTACCTGAGGGCATAGGGCTTCCAGCTGGCTTGCAGAAATGCGCACAAGTTTCACACCTTCCTCATTATTAGATATTGAGCATGCCAAATTTGCCACCTACAACAGAAAAATGTTAAAAAATTTTAAACGTATGGTGTACAAAGTTACACACTCTTGTTAGGCTCATGATGTACACAAGCATGAATTTTCTGTTTAAATCAAACATGTTCAGGTGCATCAAAACACAAATGTGTGCAAACTAACAGTTTATTAAAAGAAGCTACATTGGAAACAGGCAGCATGCAGTAGTCTCTCTGCAGTGCTCCAACAGCCCCCTGATGAGTCAGAGTTACAGCTCTCCAACTACAGCACGAGCTGCTTAGGCTGTTGTGGCTGTATTATAAAAAAAAAAAAAAGTTATTGGGAGGAGTCTGATCCACTAAGACCCCCAGACTCCCTTCCATCCTCAATTCCCCCAGAGGTTCTCCCCCTGAGGAACTTGTATTCAAATTTTTACTCCATTACTTTACATTATTAAACCTCATCTGCCATTTAGCTGCCCCCCCTCTTTTTCTCAGAAGTCTTCTTCCTAAAGTTTCTATATCCTGTTGTGATGTTATTGTCCTGCTTAACTTGGTATCATCAGCAAACACTGATATTGAAGTTTTTAAACCAACTTCTATATAGTTTATGAACAATTTTTTTTTTTTTTTTTTTTTTTTTTTTAAGAACAGAGCTCTGGAGTACCCCGCTCAACTAGAACATTCAGAAAATATGCCAATGACTACCCTCTGGACACAATCCTGCAACCAGTTTTCTATACAGGTACAGCTGATATCATCAATGCCATAAGACCTAAATTGGTAAGCATTTATGGTGTACTGTATCAAACGCCTTAGCAAAAACTAGATACACTATGTTCATAAGCCTTCTACTGTCTAAACTAAAACTTGCCTCCTCTCAGAGAATATTAAAGGTTGGTTGTGGCAAAAAAGGTCTTCCATAAAAAAATATATGTTGTATATGTTGGTTGCTACTAATGATACTATTCTCATCAGCAAATTCCTAGATATTGCCCCTTAATATCCCTTCCAATAATTTACATACTATTGATGTTCACACTGGCCTGTACTTACCAGGTGTATATCTTGGCTCTTTTTTGAATACTGATATCATATTTGCTTTTCGCCAATCAGCTGGTACAATTGCAGTCAGTAAGCTGCCCTTAAAAATTAGAACACTGCTCTGGCTATAACATGTCTAAGTTCTTTGAGGACGCTCAAGAACAAGCCATCTGGTCCTGAGGATTTATGCACATTAAGTTTTTCTAGTCTTTGCTGAGTCCTAGTTTCTGACATTCAAAAGGTTACAATAAACTGTTAGCATTATGGTGCTGTTTTGTCTATACTAGGGCTGTAACAGAAGGGTTATTTTCTTCATCAAGTAGCTGGCTGAATATTGTTTCAATTAATCGATGAAAAATCTCAAAAGGTTTGGGGTATAATTTAGTGAATATGTAAAGTTTAAAAAATAATTTATTCTTCAATAGTTACAGTTGTGCTCAGACGTTTGCATACCCTTGGAGAATTGGTAATATATACACTGGATATAAAAAGTCTACACACCTATTAAAATGTCAGGTTTCTGTAATGTAAAAAAAAAAAAAAAAAAAAGTAATTTCAGAACTTTTTCCACCTTTAATGTAACCTGTAAACTGTACAACTCAGTAAACAACAAACAAATCTTTTAGGTGGAGGGAAGTAAAAAAACTAAAATAATATGGTTGCACAAGTGTGCACACCCTTAAACGAATACTTTGTTGAATCACCTTTTGATTTTATTACAGCACTCAGTCATTTTGGGTATGAGTCTATCAGCATGGCAAATCTTGACTTGGCAATATTTGCCCACTCTCACTTGCAAAAACACTCCAAATCTGTCAGACTGCGAGGGCATCTCTTGTGCACAGCCCTTTTCAGATCACCCTACAGCTATTCCATGGAATTCAGGTTTGGGCTCTGCCTGGGCCATTCCAAAACTTTAATCTTCTTTTGGTGAAGCCATTCCTTTGTTGATTTGGATGTATGCTTTCGGTCATTCTCATGCTGAAAGATGAAGTTCCTCCTCATGTTCAGCTTTCTAGCAGAAGAGTGAAGGTTTTGTGCCAATATTGACTGGTATTTGGACCTGTTCATAATTCCCTCTACCTTGACTAAGACCCCAGTTCCAGCTGAAGAAAAACAGCCCCAAAGCATGATGCTGCCACCACCATACTTCACTGTGGGTATGGTGTACTTTTGGTGATGTGCAGTGTTTTTGTGCCAAACATATATCTTTTGTAAATATGGCCAAAAAGTTCAACATTGGTTTCATCAGACCATAACATAACATGTTTTCCCACATGCTTTTGGTAGACTTCAGATGTATTTGTGCAAAATCCAGGCTTGGATGTTTTTCTTCGTAAGAAAAGGTCAGGAAAGACCTACTAGAACAGCTGAACTTTATTTGGTGTTAATCAGAGGCACTTTAAATGATGGCAGGTGTGTACTAACTCCTATGTAACATGATTTTGAATGTGATTGCTTAGTTCCAAACACAGGTACATCCCCAGTTATAAGAGGGTGTGCAGGGCGCATTTTCAACGGGGGCGGAGCCTAAACATGGCGGCGACGGAGAGCACGATGTGAGTGCTCTCCGATAACCTCCAATCTGACCACCCTGAGAACCCTCAGGACTTAAACTGCGGAGCCCTACCTGAGTGAGGAGGTCTCCTAAGGGTGAGAAGCCGGCGCGGTGAAGGAGGAGGAGAACGAGAGCGGGCACGGAGCTCCGGGAGGGGATCACGCTGCAGAGACCAGAGATCAGCTGTCGGGTTGCCGGGGAAACCGAGCAGTGCGGCGGGAGCACGCTGGTGGCCGCAAAGGAGCTCTGGGAAGCAGAGACGCCGGCCGGTTCCCTGACAGGAGAGGGGAGATGCCGGAATAGTCCCTAAACCTGCTGCACAGAAGAGGATACATATCTACAAGCAACAGGAGACCCTGCAGGAATCCCCCAGAGACACAAACCAGGAGAAACAAATGGACGGCTGTGGATCTGGGTCGACTCACTCGATGAGCAAGTGAAGGAGGGTGAGTGAAGAAGCCATATGTAATTGTATATGTGTCCTGGACTGTGGGAAATGAGCTGCCTATAAAAGAGTGAAGGGGGATTCCCAGGGGGATCTGGAAAGTGAAAAAAATAAAAGAAAGAAGAGAGAAAGAGAAATTGTTAAGTGGCTTTAGAAGAGAAGAGAGATTTGATTAATATCAATACCCCAATATACAGCCTAAAGTTTCCCTCTGGTTAAAGAGTACAGCCTGCACAGGAGGTATGAAGAATAAAAGCGTTAAAGGAAGTGGGCTTAAAGGGTCCCAGACGGGTACAATTAAAAAATATACCTCCCAGGGGAATGCGACTCCAGAAAGGGCCCATAGTGGTAATGAAAAAGGGGAAATGGAAACCAGCTTGGAAAATAGCCCCAGAATGTCCCTGGGCCTGAATTGTAGCAGCCGACAGTCGATAGAAAACCCAGAGAGGAAAGATCTTGAAAAGGATTTACAAGTGCCGAATAAAAGAGAGATGGCCGAAATGTTTAAAAATCTGGAAAAAACTTTTAAGCAAGAAATGACAAATATACGACAGGATCTAGGGCACCTGCTAATGAGAATGGAAGAAATGGAGGAAAAAATTAATAAACATACCCAATTTATTTCAGGCCTAGAAAAAAGGGCCACTATGATGAGGAATACGCAGAAACAATTGCTGTATAAAATAGAAGTACAAGAGAACAGGAATAGGAGAAGCAACTTGAGGATAAGAGGAATCCCAGAAACTCTGAAAGGGAGAGAACTTCAAGAAATAGTCTGTAAAATGTTAAACTCCATTATGGACAGACCTGAAACAGAGGTAATTAAATTGGATGGAGTATATAGAACAGGAAAGTTCCACCAAGGTAATGAGAAGGAAAAACCAAGAGATGTAATTGTTCAGCTGCATAAATATGGAGATAAGGAAGAGATTTGGAAAAGGACTAAAAGGAAGAACAACTATTAAGTATGGAGATATAAATATTCAGATATTTGCGGACTTATCGTATGAGACATTGTGGAGAAGGAGATCCTTGAAACCCCTATTAGAGCAGATGAGAACACGGAATGTTCAATATAGATGGGGTAACCCAGAGTGTTTAATCGGATGGAAGAATGGTGTTACAGCATATTTGAGATTTCCTGAGGACTTAAGAGACTTCTGCGATAGACTGGAATTGCATAGAATAAGGATTACTGGGTGGGAAACAGAGGGAGAAATAGGCAATGGGGGAAAAGAGGAATGGCAGACAGTAGGTAGGGGGGAGGTAGGGAGGAGTTAGAGGGGATAACGTTTTTTTTTTTTTTTTTTATATATATTCCTCTCTAGCTCTTTCAACCGCACCGCTAAAGTGGAAAGATGTGGAGAGAATGAGAGTAATCGGGGGTGGTTGGAGGTGGGTAAGCCGTACACAGGAGGAGTTCAACCCCAAGGTGTAAAAAAAATCAAAGGTGGTCTTATACCCACAAATGATTGATAGGCAATTTGAAGGCCTAAAAAATGGGGGGTGGGGGGGGGGTAGAGGGAAAGGAGAGGGGGGGAGGGGATTAGCGGGTGAGGGGGGGAAATGGTTAGTAAGATGAGAGGGATAGGAGGGGTTTTAGAGATAATACTCTGCACGATAGAAGGGGGGAAAAAAATAGCGATACAAGACGCATGGAAAATTTACGATTTATAACATATAATGTAAAAGGATTGAACTGTCCTGGGAAGAGATTTAAATTATTCAAGGAGTTGCAGCATAGAGAAGCTTCAGTGGTTTTTTTGCAGGAGACTCACCTAGAGATCAGGTCAAATGTAAAGTTGAACTCGAGAAATTACCCAACATGGTTCTATGCAGATTCCCCGATTAAGAGAGCTAAAGGAGTAGCAATAGGGTTTGCAAAAACATAAGGTTGGAAATTGAAGAGAGAGAAATAGATCCTGAGGGGAGAATTTTATTTTTGAAGGGTAGATTACAAGAACAGAAATGTACAATTGTGAATATTTATTGCCCAAATAAGAGACCGGAGGTATTTCTGAAGGGAGTTTTGGGAAAACTGATGGCCTTTAAGGATGGACGTTTGATAGTGGCGGGGGATTTAAATTTCTGTATGGACCCACAGATGGACACTACCTCTTCTGCGCAGCGAGAGGGAAGTAGAGCTTTGAAAATTTTGAAGGGGGTGATACATGAGTGTCAACTGGTAGATATTTGGAGAGTGATACATGGAAAAGAGAGAGACTACACTTACTTTTCTAATGCCCATGGGATGTATTCCAGATTGGACTACATATTGGTAGACCACCAGCTTATAGAAATGGTGGATAAAATAGAAATAGAAGCGACGTCTCTCTCTGACCATGCCCCTGTTACATTGAAAATGAGGTGGGGGAGACGTTCGACCGGAGGGACAGGATGGAAGTTGAATGAAGCTCTTCTTATGGACCAGGAGGTTGATCAGAAAATTAGAGAAGAAATCGATAGATTTTTTCAGGAGAATGAGACAGGTGAGGTGTCGGTGGCTACAGTGTGGGAGTCCCACAAGGCCTACATAAGAGGTATATTGATTGCGTCCGGGGAAAAAAAGAAAAGGGAAAGAAGAGCGAAACTCACTGGGCTGTTAAAAGAAATAAGCGATCTGGAACAGATACATAAAAATAAAAGAACAGATGAGTTAGGACAGAAGGTAGTAAAAAAGAAAGAAGATCTAGAGTTATTGATGGAGGAGGAGAAGAGAAGAGCCTTTAACAAAGTAGCAAGTGAGAGGTATAGATGGGGAGATAGACCAGGAAAATATCTAATGAGAGCCCTGAGGGAAAAATAGGAACTATATAGAAAAAATAAGAAACCCCAAGGGAGAAATGGTTTATTCTACCAAAGAGATCACTAAGGTGTTCAAGGAATACTATAGTAAGTTGTATAATATTGCCTCCCAAGATTCAGTAAATAAAAGTGGAAAGGAGAGTAGAGAAGAAAGAAGGGTATATTTAAAAAACGCAGGACTACCGAAGCTAAGTGAGGATCAATTGAATTCCCTAGACTTGGAAATTACGCAGGAAGAAATAAAAAGTGCATTAAAAAGTACTATAAAGGGGAGAAGCCCAGGTCCAGATGGGTATACAGTGAGGTACTATAAAAAATATAGTGACCTGTTACTACCTAAATTGGTGAAATATATGAACGCCCTGGGAGGAGAGATGGAGATGAGAAGGGAATCTTTACAGGCCCATGTGGTACTAATCCAAAAGGAGGGGAAGGATGCTACTCAATGCTCTAGTTATAGACCGATATCACTCTTGAACACAGACACTAAGTTATTCGCAAAGGTTTTAGCAAACAGATTAAAAGATTTAATGCCAGAATGGATCCAAGCGGACCAGGTGGGATTTGTTCCACGGAGGGAGGGTAGAGACAACGGGCTGAGAACTCTATTGCTTATCCAGAAGGCTAGAAAGGGGAAAACTCCAGTAGTGGTGCTTTCAATTGATGCTGAAAAGGCATTTGATAGAGTGAACTGGAGCTTTATGATGGATACTCTGGAGATTTTAGGATTGGGAGCAAGAATGAGAGAGTGGATAGGAAAATTGTACAGGGAACCTTCCGCGGTTATTATGGTTAATGGAGAGAGGTCGGAAACTATAGGAATGTCTAATGGAACCAGACAGGGATGCCCTCTGTCCCCATTGCTGTATGTACGGTCGTTGGAACCATTACTGGCAACAATTAGGAAAAATATAGATATAACAGGGGTGCAGATAGGAGGAGACGAACATAAAGTGGCAGCCTTTGCGGACGACCTGTTGTTCTATGTGGGAAATCCTAGGATAACACTTCCGAATTTAATGAAGAGCCTAACGGACTATGGGGAGTTATCAAACCTAAAAATCAATCCAACAAAAACTGAGATCTTAAATGTAAATCTTCCAAATAGTGAAAAAGAAAAAATACAAAAAGAATTCCCTTTCATATGGAAAAATAGAGAGATAAAGTTTTTAGGGGTTAAACTATCTGCGTCGTATACGAACTTGTACAAATTAAATTATATCCCACTCTTAAACGAGATTAAGGAGGAACTAAGGAAACTGGGAAGAGGTAATCCGTCTTGGATAGGGCGTATAAAGCTGATAAAAATGGTAATTGTACCTAAAATCCTGTACAAATTTCAGATGATCCCAGTTAAAATCCCGGAGGTTTTTTTTTAAAGTTATAAAAAAAAGATGTTAACACGATACATATGGAAAAATAAAAAACCTAGAATATTATATGACTTGCTGAGCAGAAATAAGGGGAAGGGAGGTTTGGGAGTGCCAGATATCAAGAGGTACTATAGAGCAGTAGTTCTCGCGAGAATGTATGACTGGACACATAACCCAGAGGGGAAAAGGTGGGTTCAGATTGAGAATGAATTAAGTGGAACTACCTTGAGTAAAACTATATCGGTACCAGCAAAATATAGAGGTTTAAAAGATACGAGTGTTTTCACACTGAATGTTCTAAAAGTTTGGGATAAATTGCACAAATTTATGAAATGGGATTTTAATTCACAACTAATTTCACTTAGGAACACGGACTATTTCCCCCCAGGCAGGGAGGAGAGTATAGGAAAATGGTTAAAAAAAAAAAAAAAAAAAAAAAAAAAAAAAAAAAAAAGAGGACATTCAATTGAGAGATATTATGGATGGACAGGAATTAAGGACACTTAAGGATTTGGAAAAAGATAAAAGGGAACTTTTTATTAAAATAGACGAGTGGAGATATCACCAATTAAAACACTTTGTTAGAAACCTTCCGAAACCTTTGAGACTGAGAAAGGATTGGAATTTGTTTGAGAGGTTATTGGAAGCACGAGGAGATGGGAAACGGGGCACGGCAAAAGTTTGTATGTGTGTCTAACTCAGTGAGAATCTTATAAAGTCAATGTATATAGCAAAATGGGAAAGAGATATGGAAATAGAGTTAGATGAAGATAAACAAAGGAAAATATATAGATTAACACACGAGAACATAAGTATGAGAGAGGTGGAGGTAAATTACAAATGTTTAACGAGATGGCACATTGCATCGAATGTGGAACACAGGATGAGTGGGGAAAATACACCAGAGTGCTGGAGGGGATGCGGAAAGATAGGTACGTTATATCACTTATGGTGGGAGTGCCCAAAGATCCAAGGTTTCTGGGAGAAAATGGTTCAATTAATTGAAACAATCACTGGGATAAAAATAGGACTGAACCCAGAGGTGTGTCTACTACACAGTACAGATTTATCAGTAAATAAATATAAGGACTCTGGTGTATGGCACTACCTGAATGCGGCAAAGGGTCTGATCCCTAGGTTTTGGCATAGACCAGAGGCGCCGAGGGAGGAGGATTGGGTAGAGAGAATGAATCAGATATGTAAGATGGAGAAACTATATCATACGCAAGAAGACAAGATGGGGCTATTCTATAAAGAAGTGGAGAAAATGGGAAGAATTTGTAGGGAGTCATACGAAGTAGTAATGTGAAAGAGGAAGAAGTATTTGTATACACTATTTAGGAAAAGAGTTAATAGAATAATGCAGAGTGGGAGGGTTCATGAGTGGGGAGGGTGGGTACTTTGTGGGGGGCGGTGGGCTATTAGATGGGGGCTAGGGAGGCAATGGGAATAAAAAGATAGGCAGAAAAGTAATTAATGGTTTGGAAAATGATTTTTGTATGAAAATGAAGAATTGTGTATTTTATATGGAAAATAAATATTTAAAAAAAAATAAATAAGGGTGTGCACACTTATGCAACCACATTATTTTAGTTTTTTTAGGTTTGCTCCCCTCCCCCCCCAAAAAAAAAATGTCACTGTTTTTCAATGGAGTTGCACAGTTTATAGGTCACATTAAAAGGTGGAAAAAGTTCTGAAATTATTTATCTTTGTCTCATTTTTTTATATCACAGAAACCGGACAGGGGTTTTTAAGGATTTTAAACAGGGGTATATAGACTTTTTATATCCACTGTATGTATCAGAAATTATGAAATTTTGGCATTGATGTGCAGCATAAATTGACAGCGCTATACAAGTGCCTGTAATAGAAAAATAAAAATGACAGATCATGCCAAAAAAACTTATTTAAAGATAGTGATCGTATGAAGTCATTTATCAACACATACAGTTTTTTCAAAGGGCCAAAAGTAACTGGACAATTGAACCAAAAGCGGCTTCATGGCCAGGTGTGAGTTACTCCTTCGTTATTTCTTCATCAGTTAAGCAGGTAAAAGGTCTGGAGTTCATTCTAAGAGTGGTATTTGCATTTGGAATCTATTGCTGTGAACCTACATCATGCATTCAAAGGACCTGTCCATGCAAGTTAAACAAGCCATTGTAAGGCTTCAAAAACAAAACAAATCCATCAGCAAGATAGCAAAAACATTAGGAGTGGCCAGATCGACAGTTTGGTACATTCTGAGGAAAGAAGAATGCACTGGCGAGCTCAGCAACATAAAAAGGCATGTATGTCCACGGAAGAAAACAGTTGTGGATGATCGCAGGCTCCTCTCACCCATTCACAACATCCAGGCAAGTGAAAGACACTGTCCAGGAGGTGGACCTATCATTGTCAAAGTCTACAATGAAGAGAAGACTTCATGAGAGCAAATACAGAGGGTTCACCACAAGGTGCAAACCATTCATAAGCCTGAAGAATAGAAAAGCCAGATTTGACTTTGCCAAAAAAACATCTAAAAAAGCCAGACCAGTTCTGGAAAAGCATTCTTTGGGATGGACAAAACGAAGATTAATCTGTACCAGAATGATGGGAAGAAAAAAAAAAAAAAGCGTGGAGAAGGCTTGGAACAGCTAATAATCCAAAGCATACAATGTCCTCTGTAAAACATGGTGGAGGCAGTATGATGGCATGGGCATTTATGGCTTCCAGTGTCATTGGTGTTGATTGATGATGTGACAGAAGCAGCCAATGAATTCTGCAGTGTTTAGAGATATACGGCCAGCCCAAATTTATCCAAATGCAGCAAAGTTGATCGGATGGCGCTTCACACTACAGATGGACAATGATCCAAAACACACTGCAAAAGCAACCCAGGAGCTTTTGAAGGAAAAGAATTTGAATTAGCTGCAATGGCCGAGTCAATCACCTGATTTCAACCCAATTGAGCATGCATTTCACTTGCTGAAGGAAAAACTAAAGGCAGAATCACCCACAAACAAAGAACAACTGAAGACAGCTGCAGTTAGAACATAGCAAAGCATCAGAAAGGAGGAAACGCAGTCTTTGGTAATATCCATAGGTTCCAGACTTCAGCACTTCATTGCCAGTAAAGGATTATGAACAAAATATTAAAAATGAACATTTTATTTATGATTATATTCATCTGTCCAACTACATTTGAGCCCCTGAAAATGAAGAGACTGTGTATAAAAATGGTTGCAGTTCCTAAAATTTGTACTTGTTATTTCTGTTCAACACCTTGAATTAAAGCAAAATATTACAATTGTGCCTGTGTCCAAATATATATGGACCTAACTGTAGTTCATTGTCACCTTTTTAAATCAGAACAACAGAAATCACTCGAATGGCCCTGATCAAAAGTTTACATACCCTGGAATGTTTAATTGCCATTTTAACCTATGTGTGTCGCCTTGTGTGTCTGTACCAAAGTTAAAAGGTTAATTTCCCACATCTGTGGATTTTAAATTGCAATTAGTGTCTGGGTATAAATAGTCAATAAGCTTGTTAGCTTTCAGTGGATACTGAGCCACAGAGCACAAAATAACTGTCAAAACACCGGTTTAACAAGGTAATGGAACTTTAGAAATATGGAAGAGGATGCAAAAAGATATCCAAGTACTTGAATATGCCGGCCAGTATTGTTCAACTACTTCGCGGATCTCGATACCAAAGCAAGGTCAGGTAGACCAAGAAAGATTGCAGCCACAACTTCCAGAATGGTTTGTGATACAAAGAAAAAGCCCCAGGTAACCTCGAAAGAAATACAGGCTCTGGAAAAAGATAGTGTGGTTGTTTCAAGCAGCACAATATGACAATACAAAAATGAGCTGCATGGTTGAGTTGCCAGAAAAAAAGCCTTTATTACGCCAATGCAACCAAAAAAGGCTGGTTGCAATATGCCCAACACCTTGACATGCCTCACAGATTCTGGCACGACAATGACCCTAAGCACAAGGCCAAGTTAACGCTCCAGTGGTTACACAGCAGAAAAAGGTGAAGGTTCTGGAGTGGCCATCACCATCCACTGACCTTAATATCATTGAGCCACTCTGGGAAGATCTTGAAACGTGCGGTCCATGCAAGACGACTAAAGAATCTGCCTAACCTGGAGGCATTTTGCCAAGACGAATGGGCAGCTATACCACCTGCAAGAATTCAGAGCCTTATAGACAACTATTGCAAAAGACTGCACGCGTTGATTGATGCTAAAGGAGGGCAATACACAGTATTAAGAACTAAGAATGTGCAGACTTTTGAACAGGGATCATTTCTTTTGTTTACTTGTCATATTTTGTTTTATGAACGTGAAATTCTGTCATGACCTACAGGTGAATATGAACCCCATAATAATAAAAAAATCTATTTTGCCTGCTCACTCATGTTTTCTTTGAAAATGGTACATACTGTACAGTATATTACCAGTTCTCCAAGGGTATACAAACGTTTGAGCACAACTGTATGCCTGCCAATTTTCAAAGTCTGAAATATGGACTACAGACTGGGACAGAACATTTAGTTCTGCCTCATGGTAATACAATCAGCTCTGAACCTGGAAACATTCCAATGCTACCATAACCAGTCTGGAAAGCAGACCCCTGTGCCTGTGGGTCTCTTCCAGGCTCACCCCACACTGTGCAGTCCAAAAGGGGTCTGGTCACAATGAAGGTTTGGGAGTCAAGGCTCTGGACAACTATTCCGGATACCTGCAAAGATGGAAAGACCACCTGCGGGTAGTTGATTCTTGATTGAAAAAGGAAAAAAAAAAAAAAATCGGTATTTAGATATTTCATGTTAAGCAACCAGCCTATCTGAAGAAAAGACGCCCATCATCCTTAGGGGACACACACACCAAAAAAAACAAAAAAAAAAACCGAGGCACGCTAGCAGTAGGTCATATGCAAGTCTGGGTTAAAGTCAGTGTCCAGTCCTCCTGTAGGTGGCAGTACAACCCAAAGGTTTCCAAATTCCTTTATGCCTCAAATGTACCAGAGAGAAGTAGAAGTTTATTAATAAGTGAAAGATTTTTTTTTTTTTTTAACACAAACATGTCGCACTTGCCAGCTCTGTGCAGTGGTTTTGCACAGAGCAGTCCCAAGCCTCTTCTTGTGTCTCCTGCTGGTGCTCCTGGCTCCTCCCCCTTGTTTAGTGCCCCCAGTATCAAGCCACTTGCTATGGGGGCTCTGATGCGTGCTCACTCTCTAGCCCAGCTCTATGCGTCCATAGGACACAGAGTCATGGCATGGCCTTGCCCCAGCTCTCTCCTAATTGGCTCACTGGCTGTAATTGACAGCAGTGAGAGCCAATGGCTCCCGCTGCTGTCTCAGCCAATGAGTCATTGCCCCGGGACAGCAGAGGCTCTCGTGCACATCACTGGATCGAAAGGGAGCTCGGGTGAGTATTAGGGGGGCTGTGGGAGCAGCAGCACACAGGTGCATAGAATACATGAAAACATTTGCCTTTAAAACCAACCACTTTGAACATAAATATCAGAAATACATACAGCATTGTCCTACACATACAATAGGTTAGGGGAAAAAAAATCAAGGTGGCTAAAACAGCCAAGATTATGCAGAAGTAGTGAATACGGAAAGCTAAACTTAATTACCTGCTGTGTGTACGGTGCCTGTTTTATGTAACTCTAACGTACCTCAATCAGCTTGTTTGCATGCTCTCGGAACACCTGAGCATATTCTTTAACTTCTTTTTCATTTCCATTCTTTGCTGCTTCAATAAGAACAAGAAGTGGAACATTGGTCTCCAGGAATGAATCAGAAACATGATCCATGACAGCTTTACGCAGCTAAGGGGCACAACAAACAGATGAAGTGTGTTAAAATAAAAAAAAAATGTTAAAAAATATGCACAAATCAACTCTTACAAACAAGTGCATAACTTTTAGCCAGAGAGAATAATCATTTGTGACAAACCTGAGCACTTCAAACCAAACATATTTCAAAAATGCATAAGTAAAAAATATCTTCAGTAAAAGAGCATGTCAAAACAAACCAGCAAGATCTAGGCAATGGCCGCTTAAGAATGCAAATCTTGGCTTTTCCTGGCAAGCATGCCCCTTTCTATCAGCCAACAGTCAGCTATCACATTAATCCTTACCTTTCAGGTCTTTAAATTTACTATTAAAGAATTTACAGTATTTGTCCAACATTTCCTGTGATTTCACTGACACTTTACTTCACAGAATTTCACTGACTGCCATTATAAGAGGGTATGTCTCAGCTGACTTACTGTTTGTTCTATGACCTGTAGATGAAACAGAAAATTTCCTATCAAATACTTACCATAATTTTCCTTTCCTGATGGGACTCCATGGCAGCATACGTATGGGTTTAGCCCTGGCTCTGCAAACCTATAGGACCCCATTCCAATAAATTTCTGCTGAGCCCGAGGCTGCGTTCCATAACTAGCCTACTCATGACATTGGGAGGGTACTCCTGCTGTCATGGAGTCCATCAGGAAAGGAAAATTACAGTAAGTATTTGAAAGGAAATTTTCCATTTTCCTGACACTCCATGTTAGCATACATATGGGAAATAACTAGCCATACACACACGGGTGGGCAGTTGCTGAAGAAAAAGGTTTTAATTTGCACAGTCAACCGACAGGACTTTCAAACCAAAATTAACAGAGGATAGCAAAGCAGGCTCTACAAAATGAGCTATAAAAAAAAGGTGTTGATTGAGGACCACAAGGTTATTCTACAAATATCAGGAGCAACACGTCGCAAAGCCGCCCATGATGTTGACACGCTCCTGCTTGAGTGTGCGGTCACCATCTCAAGAGGCACCAAGCCCTTAGCACTCTAAGCCACTCTAAGCCATGCGATCGATCTGGATGAAGCACAATCTTCCCATGAAAGAGAATGAACAGACTGTTGGACAGCTTTAGAGATTCCCCCCCACACCCAGCAGGTGTATGTTGGTATTCTCAGAGGCTCTAAATGTTGGAAGAACAATCTCCTGGTTCTCATGAAAGACTGAGGTCACCTTGGGATTTGAGTCAAGCATAGGTATGAGTTCCACTCAATCTGGGAAGAATGTCAAGAACAGTTCTTTACATCCAAGGGCTCCAATTTTAGAAACTTTTTGCAGATGTGATAAGCTATGGAAAGGCAGATTTAATGGAAAGCTCTCCGATTGTGGTCGACCTGGTAAGTTCCACACCAATTTCCAAGAGAAAAATTGAGGACAAGAGGAATGTTCCACTTAGTGAATCTTGGCTCTCTGAGGCCTCAGCCTCACCGCTCCTTTGAAAAACTGGCAGACAAGAGAGTGATTGGCCCATGAAATCCCAGTGAACACCAAAAGGGTCTAAGCCCGTTCGAGAGTTCAGGATATCCTGGGTTTTCAGATTACTACATGATCCACCATTGACCAGCACACATTCTACAAATTTTTACCAGATTCTTCCATAGACCTTGTTGGTACTCATTCTGACATTCATCAGAGAAGGGATAACTTCAAACAGGACAACATAGAGCCTCCAGCCTCTCCATCTCAAGAACCAGACTATCAGATGAAGCTGAGTAAGGATGTAGAGTTGTCCTTTGCAATAAAAGGTCTGGCCTCAGAGGCAGAACTGGTTCCCAAAAGCTAAGCTGCACCAGTAGGGGGGGCCATGGCCTGTTCAGCCAGTACGGAATTACTGCCACCATTTCCACATCTTCTGGTTTGAGTCTTTGTAGAAACCTGAGGATAACTGGGACCTGGGGAAATGCACAAGCTTTGTGAAACCACTACTGATCCCTCAAGGAATCTATCCCGAAGGCTTGGGGATAACGATTTCACGTGTAATACTTCCCTAGTTTGTTGTTGCATGGAGAAGTAAACCGTTTGACTTCTGGGCGAATTCCGAAGGTCAGAATTCAATCGAAGACAACCGCCATGGTATTGTCTAACCTCAGAACGGATTTCGTCTGCGTCAGATGATGGAAGGTCTGAAGAGCATTGAATGCCACCCAAAGTTCCAGAACATTTGACATGGTCTTGTGAAAGAGAAAACTCCATCTGCCCTGAGCGATTTCTGACAGGCAGTGAGCACCCCATCCAGTGTTGCTGGCATCAATTGTGATCCAGGGAATAAGGGCAATTGAGTGGCAGTTGAGATTTTTTTGTAGCAGCCACCAAGGAAGACTTTCTCTCATAGTCGGAGTTATGTAAATAACCTGGTCCATTTCCTGGACTCAACTGCTGAAGAAAGCCCTTCTGGAAGCGTCACATGCTCCACTGTGTCCACTTTACAATGGGCGCTGAGGCAACCATGGTACTGATGATTTTTTAGGTACTGAATATGTGAGGCGGATAGGGATAGTAATATCCTGCTCTGGATCACCGGAATCTTCTCTAAGGGCAGGGAGACGGTACCAGACTATCGAAATTAGCTCCAAGAAACACCAGAGACTGCATAGGCTCCAGGTGGCTCTTCTCCAGGTTCAAAAGCCACCCAAACCCGAGAAGTGTCGAGATAACTTTGTGCTCCAGCAGCTCCTCCCTGTCCCAGGATAGCAGAAGCCGGTCATCCAGATAATGATGCAGGTGAATGCCTCTTGTTCAGATCAGGCCATGACAGCTAACAAGACTTTTGAAAACACACAAAACTATATTGAAAGCCCAAAAGGGGAGACATGTGAACTGGAGATGGAGCTGGCCTACAACAAACCGAAGAAATCTCTGAAAATCTTCAACTATGGGCACATGAAAATAGGTGTCCTTTAGGTCTAAGGGCAAGGATCTGTTGCCTGGCTGTACTGTTTGTTGACTTGTGAACAGGGTCTCCATTGTCCATTTTTTCTTCCTGAAGGAGTTCAGATGTGTGAGGTCTATGACGGGTCTCCTTGAACTGCTTTTCTTCTGGACCATGAAGAAGGGCGAGTACATACCCTGAAACTTTTTACACTCTGGAACTGGCACAACAGCATCCTGTACAAATAGAGAATCCACGTAGAGGCAAGATCAGTCAGACATGGCAGAAGCTAAAGTGCCCGCTTGGCTGTAACTGAGGAGAGCATAACCCGTGCCACCAAGTGGATAATGTCAATTGAGGCTTCACCCAGGAAAGCCAACTCTAGCTTCAATTTCAGAATGGTCAAATTCCTGGCCACCTCTTGAGATGCTCCTCAGAACTGTACCTACATCATCCGTCCATACTTCCATTGCTTTGGACATGGCTGTGAGGGCCAGAGCTGGCTTGCAGGCCACATCTTCTGTCACAAAAATCTGTTTAAGATCAGCATCAATTCACCTCTCCAGGCTGTCATTAAAGGATAACACATCCTTGAGGGGAAGGGTGACATGTATAACTAGCCTCATTAAGGCTGCATCTACCAGAGGGGCCAACTAACTGCTTCACATCCTCATCCTTGAACAGATAGAGCTTGGCCGTCTTGCTTAGTAAGGAGGTCTGTCAATCTTGTTCCACTCTTCTCCAGGAACAGGAAATATGAATGCTCCCTTTTGAAATGCTTGAAATTTTTTCTTTGCTTAGAGGGGGACTCCACAGGTTCTTTCCACTTCAAGGCTTCTCTGATTGCCTTCACTAGAGGTGAGACCAGGGCGAAATCAAAGCCCACAAAAGGGATCCTTGACCGATTGGTGACTTGGCTAGAAGGGTTCAAACACATCTTGGAGAACTTTTGGGGGGGGGGGGGGGGCAGACACACCAGACCAGCTGATGGGCTACAGGTGCAAATAACTAGTACACAGCTCAAGAGACTTTTGAACCACCTGCCTAGCCAGAGACCACTAGTTGACTGGCACCGACTCTTTCACCAACCGCCCAGGCATAGTAAGGATCACACAGCAACTTGCCCTTGGAGACCTGCATCCCACATCCACAACATGCTTTCCCCCTCATAGCTGCTGGAATGGCGGTGAGTGTGTACACCTGGATCTGGATGGTGACCTGTAGCATTTGAATCTAGAGGAGTGACAGTGTTGTGACCTAGAGGGAGCTTTGTCATCATGTGGCGTATAATGTTGATAAAACTTGGAAGGGCTGACAGCAACATAAAACAAAAAAGACAAGGTTAAAACCTACAGGAGCGCCCAGGCAAGTGAGGAAGATTAAGGGTCAAACACACCCTCTCATACCTGCTGTGCAAGGGCTGGCCACAAGGTGGCAGGGAAACATTCATAATCCAGTCAGCTGTTCATGCAAACCAAGCTGCAGGGTATAAAATCAAGGACATGACAAAAATGCACAAAAAGGCAGCACAGAGGAAGGGTAAAAAACCAGCACATACCTCTGACAGGAGACCAGAGCACCTGGGGTAACTGACGCACAAGCCCGCAAGGAATCCCAATAATAACAGCTTGAACAGCTGTTTAAATTCCCCACCTGTGCTGATGTCACCACCGCAACACGCATGTAAACCCCAGTGCCACCCTGACGCACTCCCCCGCATTCAGGACTGCCACCATTGTGACCATACCATGCATGTATGAAACCAGGCCTTTATCTCGGCCCGAAGACTGTGCCATATGCCAGAAGGGGCTGGGCAGGAAGCAGCGGCCTGGACCGCAGAAGCGCTCTGGCCGCCATGAAGGCAAAAACAATAAAGCCAGGTAAAAAGAAAAAAAAAAACAGACCAAAAATAAAAAAAAAAATAAAAAATTGGGACACAGACGGCAGCCACAGAGAACAAGGGCAAAGTATACATCACCATCATGACACTCACACGACCCCGCCTGGCGAAAGAGACTGCTGCATCCGGTCAGGGCATTGCATGGCCACCCCTGCTAATAGGAAGCTTATCCAGCCAAAATTGCCGCTTGCCTTAGCTCTTCATGGCACTGCATCCATCCACTCTTTCCACCCTGCTAATAGCTGGGGACTACTGGAACTGATGAGGAATGCATCTGTTCGGCTCTTCTTGGCACCGCAGCCATCTGCCCAGTCCACTACCCCACTGATAACTGGGGACCACTGGGACGGACGGACATGTCTCCCGAAGACACTGGCCTTCTGAGCCACATGGACTTGGCCGTGGACACCGTCATCCTGAGCAGAGGAACAAGGTAAGACTTAAAACACACTGGATCCTAGGAGGTGGCTGGAGTTTGCATGTTCTCCCTGTACCTGCGTGAGTTTCCTCCCACACTCCAAATGACATACTGGTAGGTTAATTGGCTTTTGTCTAAAATTGGCCCTAGTATGTGTATGTATGAATGTGAGTTAAGGACCTTAGATTGTACACTCCTTGAGGGTTAGGGATTGATGTGAAGGTACAGTATATCTATGTAAAGCACTGTGTAAATTGACAGCACTATAGAAGTACCATGGTATCTGTCAAGAAGGAAATTACCAGGGGTTCCCTGAGACTAAAAAGGCTGTGAAAGGCTGCCCTGGGGCATGAAGTGTGTTAGTAATTTCTGTTTTCCCTCTCTGGATCTACTGTTCATTTTGGCATGTGATTTTTAGTAAATGCAAATTGTCAATATGCATTTTTACCATTATATGTTTTTTGAGGTACCCAGATTCTTTATTTTTTAAAACATACTTTGCCCCCATTCAGGAGATTCACCTATTTTTCCTGTTTACAATTATAATTGAAAGTAAAAGAAAATCACACATTTTGGGATGTCCCCAGAAAAGTAATAGAGGGGAATTCTTCCAATGGGGACACTAGTTCTGGTGACCTGGGGGTCCCCAACAAATTGCCGTAATTTGCTAGGATTTCTGCTCATTTCCTCTTTGGCTATAGGACAGGAAGTGAAGGTAAATCTCTGCAATGGGACACAGATGGCGAAAAAAATCTGACTGAGATTATAACTCTCCCACGTTCTATACAAAATTAAAAAAAAAAAAGTTTTGGCTATAGTTCTGCTTTAAAGCATAACTACACTGTATCTGAACACCACAAACCAAACTTGCTATTTAATTCATTTTCAATATTCAAAGTTAACTCATCCATCCATGTCTCCATGCTTTATTTTGCTGAGAAATCACTTAGAAAACACCCCCTAGCATTTCTGGCTGTGGTCATCTTGAGTAAGGGCAGATGATTCATGTAGCAGTTACTTCCTGGAATCCATCTACTCTTAGCTCAGACAGGCAGGAGGGTGTGCCTAGCTGAGTAAACCCCTTTCTCCCCTCCCAAAGACTCCTCAGATGTAGGACATTATTTGCCTCTGCATGGAAACTAGGAAGTAATTAAAACAATGTAAAAAAAAAAAAGTTTAAAAACAAGTAAATAGGATATACTTTCCTAACTATTTGCGAATGCTAACAGCATAAGGAATCAAAATAGTCAATGTTGATTGGGAGAGCGAAGTTCCCCTTTAAGCTGTTAATTCAACAATAATGACAAACTTACTTTCTGAAATCACATTGCAATTATTATAATAAAATGTAAGATAACCTTTACCCACAGCAAAATTTATTCAACGTTAAAAAAAGGCGAAAATAAAAGTGTTATTGCCCCCTTCCAACTTATTTTCATAATAGCCAGATTTGAAATAGCAGTTTATGCAACTTTAAAAAAATTTGTTTTAAGAAGGGCCTTTTGTTCATACAGCATATAAAAGTAGAGAAAAGAGCTTTTAAGATCATTTCTAATACTTATAAATTGATGACTTTACAGGGAAAGTCCAAATCTAAATTTCTAAAAATTAGTAATGTTCAAGAATTAACCGTGGCATGGTTGTTGGTGCCAAATGGGCTGGACTGGGCTGGTGCAGATCTACTGCAATTTTCACACAACCATCTCTAGGGTTTACAGAGAATCGTCCGAAAAAGAGAATATATTCAGTGAGCGGCAGTTGTGTGGACGAAAATGCCTAGTTGATGTCAGAGAAGAATGGGCAGACTGACAGCAGGGTCAGAATTTGGCGTAAACAACATGAAAGCATGGATACATTCTGCCTTGTATCAATGGTTCAGATTGGTGGTGGTGTAGTGGATATTTGACACTAGCAAGGTGTACCCAATAAAGTGGTTGGTTAGTGTATAATCCTGATATGTGCCCACTGTACCATGTAGTTGTATGAAATAGTATGAGGTTCTCTTTGTATTGCTTCCTTTGTGTAAAAACCCCTGGTCTTCCTGCCAGTCCCCTATGCTTTCCTATTAAAAAACGATCATACCAAGTAGAACACCACACCGTGGTCAGTTCTCTAGCTATGCTGAGAACTCAGTGTGCTCTCCTCCAATGATCAGACTTGTCCTGACACGCACCAACCCTTGCACAGCCATTCACTGGGAAGATCAGCTTGCTGCTGCTGCTTCTCCTCCCTGTGATCTTATGCAGCTGAGAACAGAGGGAATGTGCTCACTTATACAAAAGGAAAAAAGTGATTTAAAATTTTTATATCTATACACACTTTTGCCTTTAATTTCTATTAAACTGAATGGGTTGTTTTACAAGGTGAGGGTTTACAAACACTTTGACAGATAAACTTTCTGCAATACTATAACTACTGTAAAGTTGCATTATTTACAAAGCCCACTGGCTGGTCACGGATATTGAATAAATTGGAGGAGGATAATTGACATATACTTGATTCCTATTATTGAGATTAAGCAATCAGAATCCCACACAAAAGGCAATTTAGGTTACCTGTCTCCGAAGGTCTCTTGTTTTTCGGGTCATCCTGTCAATTGCAGCATTAAGTGCATCACTTCTTTCCTTTCGTCCAGTCTGAAACAATATTTATCATTAGCTTTGCTGCAGTCCAACAACAATGCAACCTACTTTCTTTTAAAGGGTATTCTTTTAACAAAATTATTAAACAAGGCATACTTTCCTGCTCTGTGCTCCTCTTCTGGGGTCCCCCACTGGCATGCCTGGTTGCTTCTCCTCTGTGTGACATCAGAGGAAACTGCTTCCTATGATGGCACACCTGCAGACTCACTCCCGAGCCAGGCTGTGTGTCCACAGCGCGGCTTAGCCCCACCCCCTGTACCCTCCTTACAGGATTTGATAGCAGCAGGGGCCTGTGTCTGAACCTGTGAGATGAGAGAAAGCGTGCCGCTAGGAACTTTTTGAGAAGGAAATTCCTTCAAAGGGTTGCAAAAACTTTCTGAAAATAAATACAGAATTAATCAATTGAGCATGGCTATCCACTGTGCAATGGTAGATTAAGCAGGGTTCGCCTTGTAAGGTCCTGAAGAAAGACCAAACAGAGAATTTTTCTAATGGAAGCAATAGATTTTAGGTAGATTCTAATGATGGACTACAGCCCATTAACAATGTCCTCATTAAGATAGAATGCTGAAAACCACCTTTGGAAAAAAGGAGGGTCTTGAGTGTAATACAGCCTTGTTGTGAAGTATGAGGAAGGGTTCTTTACAGGAATAGGCTGCAAGTTTAGACATACATTTTACAAACATGATGGCCATCTTAAAAAAAAAAAAAAAAAAAAAATGTACTTTGCGTGCAAGGATCCCTAAGGAAATATCCTTGATGGGTTCAGAGGGCAGTTTCCGCTGGATAGAGAGAACCAAATTAAGGTTCCAGAGAAGCACAGGGTGCTGAAAGGGGAGCGTAACACAAGAAACAACTTGAATAAAAATTTTCAGTTGTCATAATTGCTCTACAACAGCATGATGCTGAAAGATAGCATTCATGTGGGTTATTCATGGTCCTAGTCCAGTTAGCTGAAGTTTGACATACAGAAATAGCAGCAAGGGCTGGGCCTGGGCATCTCAAATTCTCTGCTTAGGACAGGTAGTTCAAAGATATTTGAGGGTGTAAAAAACCTTACAGGAGTGACCCAGACTTCACATTCTACACCATCTTTTCATGAACAGGGAATGTTTTGCAAGCTTTTGGAAGTCTTTTGTGCCCAAAGGGCATGGGAGAGACAGAGGAGAGCCAATTCGCACAATGCCACAGCTTTGTAGTCATAAGCAATGTGCTTTTCAATGTTAGCAAGCATGGTGCATGAAGCTCCCTCTTCTATCTAGTCGCAATGTAGTGGCAATGTGGGGGTGAATACATTCTAAACGTAGCCCCGTTTTACCTTTCTGCAATGCTGGTCTGTATATCAAGTCTAGGCTTCACCCATCATGATGGGCCTATCCCCAAAGGGATCTTCAGAGACTGGGTTCCATAGCAATGAACCACAGTCCTGGACAAGTATAGCACCCTGTCTCTAACTTGACGTGTTTCACCAAGTGCCAAAGTGAACGCTCCACACAGGATCCAGTGCCTGAAGCAACATTACAGGCTGTCCCCACAGTGTGAGGTCCAGGCGTGGCTCCCAAGATTTTAACGAGGTTGCATCAATCTACTGCCTAAACTGCTTCAATGTAGATATTAGAACACAGTGGGGGTTGAATGAAGAATCAGAAAATATAATAAAGAAAAATGATAAACCAGTAAAACTGGTTTCTATGGGAAGGAGAAGAGGGGTAGAGTTATAGCAGAGGAGTCTCAGGGGGACAGGTCTACAAAAGCTTGCCAGTGTCCAATCACTTAAAGATATGAGCCTATAACCCATAGTGTATTAATCAGTTGCCTGTGTCCTGTACTTTATGATTAAGAAGTTCTACTTTTGTCAAGCAGTCTACTTGTGGCGTACCTGAATCAGAGCTAGAATTTGATGCAGAAACCAATGTTAAAACCCTGTCCTGCTCTTGTGTAAGGGACACAATCTCTCTCTGAGGTTGTGTGTTGTGCAGGCCTGTGGCAGAGCGAATGTTCCATGGTTGTTTTAAATTGGGTCCCCTTCACTAGGTCTCCACCATAGCTACAAGGGTATTCTTTTGAGGAGAGCTCACAGAGCAGAGTGTGGGAGATGGGGTATACATGTCTGACAGAAGTATGCAGTAGCCCAGGTGTAGACCATCTTGTAACCAATCCTTGTGGTACAGGTGAGGGTAATCCCCTATTGGGGTACTCATGGAAAAAAGGTGCAGAAATAGGCTAAACATGTCCGAGTATGCAGCAACCTGGATGAGGACTGTCCTGAAGCAAAGTACTCGAGGCAGCATCTGATTACCTTAGAGGGCTCTAGGCGGAAGTGGCGATAAGCATGACAAGTGGTGTGATGTGACACCTGGACATCCAGCTGAGACTGAGATGAATCTTGGTACAAAGTTTGAACATTTCTGTGAAAAATACATTCCAAACGTAGCCCTGACTTCACATTAACAGTCGGAGATACAGGGTGACCCTATTTTACCTGTCCACGATCCTGGACTGTATTAGAAGTCCAAGCTTCACCAGTCACAGCGGGCATACCCACAAAGGTTCTCCAGGTACAGGATTCAATAGCAATGGGGCACAGGCCTGGACCTGTACAGCACCCTACAGCTAACAACGCATTGCATCAAGTACTAAGGTGAGCACCCTATGCAGGATCCAGTGCCCAAAGCAAATCCTACAGGTCGTCTACACAGTGTGGGGTCTGGGTATGGCTCTCAAGTTTTACCAAGGTTACACAAAATCTGAATAGACTGATTCTGTGTAGTTATTAGAAGACAGTGAGAATTGATTGATGAATTCTAAAGAAAAGAAAAGAAAAGTGGGATGGGAGCGATCCTAAAAAGCCTGCTAGTGTCCAAGCACCTGAAGGTACAAACATAACCTATGGTATAGGAGTAAGTTGCCTGTGTCCTGTACGATTAAGAAAATATTTAGCTCTGCAAATTTGTCATAGAATTATTGTGATGTGAAAGCAGACCTTCACCCTAAAGGTCATCTTGTACAGTACAAGACAGATTTGATATTCATAGATTACGAAGAGTCCCCAGCAATGAATGAGAAGTGCGGGCACCAACAAGGCAAAACTGTGTGCAACAGATCCAACAAAAAAACAGGGGTCAATGGACCCAACCCAGATTGAGGTCTTTTGGCCAAAACCTGAATCCACAGAGTATTAAGCGTTCCACCTGGTAAAACTTTGAAAAGGTATGAACAGAAAAATCAGGTGGTTGCCTTATAAAGCTGGACAACAGAGGCTTGTCAGAATCCCCAGTAAACTCTTACTGAAGTGTAGAGTGTAAGCCCTTGAGCTGAGTTTTTTTAATTCATATAGCAATGGTGGATCTTGAAGCAGGATATCCTATGCACAGTCCTGAGGTCAGAACAAATGTCCATCTTCCTGATAGACTATGTAGCTTTTATGTGGCTCTGAACACATGAAGAGCAAGCTCCACTGACTGCTACCTTGCAAGTGAAATCATCCAAGGGAAGTTCCCTCATGACAAAGTGGTTTTTGCAGGGTAGAGAACCAAACTGAGGTCCCAAGGAAGCACAAGGTACTGTAAGGGTAGTTTGATCTGAGAAACACCTTGTATAAGGGAAAGTGAAGCAAGACTATTTATTTCAGGTACTTATATAGCGCCGTCAATTTACGTAGCGCTTTTCATATATATTGTACATTCACATCAGTCCCTAACCCTCAAGGGGCGTACAATCTAAGGTCCCTAACTCACATTCATACATACACATACTAGGGACAATTTAGACAGGAGCCAATTAACCTACCAGCAAGTCTTTGGAGTGGGAGGAAACCGGAGTACCAAGAGGAAACCCACGCAGGCACAGGGAAAACATGCAAACTCTAAGCAGGTGGTGCCGTGGTTGGAATTCAAACCAACGACCTTAGTACTGCCAGGCAGAAGTGCTAACCATTTAGCCACGGTGCTGCCCAGACTCTTCAAAAAGAATAGACAAGGCTGAAACCTGTTCATTAAGAGGGGTACTTAAAGCCAGGATCTGGCCAAGTCTCCATTGCAGGAAGCCCAGAATATGAGCACAGAGATAAGTCTGGGTTGAAATGCCTGTGTTCACACCAGGTAAAAAAGAATTTGCAAGTACGATAATAGAGGTTTTTGGAAGTGGCTTTCCTTGCTTTTAGCAATGTGGGAATGAGCATCAGGGAGCCCTCTGTCCCTCAAGACCTGGGCTCCAACAGTCATGCCATTAAACCCAGTGACTGCTTATAGTATAGTGGAAGCTCAACTATACCAAGAGTTTACATTTGTCAGTGACCATATTCTCTGTGTGTATTGTGTCCATTGCTAATGTGTCTCCATTTTGGTATTATGGGATTTGGATAATTTGTTTAGTGTGGCATGTTTGCAGAGGACCCCTTTATATTTGTGAGGGGCATCCACAATCTGGATCACCCACTTGCTCTTTGTTGGAGGAGGGCACCTTTTGATCTGTGACCATTTAAGAGTTGACAGGACACCAGGTTGGTTCAGCTCTGAAGAAGGAAGCCAGACTCCCGAAACAAGTTAGCTTTCCAATCAGATGGTTCCATGATGAGACTTACCACCCAAGGCTGAAGTTTTCATGTTATAGAACTGCTGTTTTTAATCCCTTGTGAGTATCCATTTGTCTTTGGGGAATCAATTGCATGATGGTAATGCACGAGGAGTCTGTGCTTGTGTGCGTTTTTTTTAATTAGCCAGAACTGGTCCAAGGAATTTTCAAAGCATTCAATGCCATTGCTAGAGGATCCTTAGTCCTGAGCACAAAACTTGGAAGCCAGGATATAGATGTCTGGAGTCACCCATCTCTGACATAGCAGGCTTAAGATGTCGGGGTGAAGGGCCCATTCCCCTTGTCAAAGGTGCCGACTACTGAAGCAATCCCCCTTCCTATTATCCACTTTTGGGATGCGGACAGCAGAGATTACTGGACAGGATTTCTGATTCCCCGAAATAATCAGGCTTGCTTCCTTCAAGGCTGCATGATTCCTGGTGACTGATGTAGACCACAGCTGTGATCCTATCTGACTGCACCCTGATTGGGTGCTGCTGAAGAAGGGGACGGGCAGTGGTGCAGAGCCATTTTTTATCACTCTGATCTCCAAAATGTTGATGGGGAACTTGGCTTTCTTGGGTGGCTATGTTCCCTGAACTGTGAGAGCTTGGAACACTACCCTTCATTGGTATGGCAGAAAACCTATCCCCATTGTCAAAGGCTTGACTAGAACTTTTAAGCTAGGCAGTTTCCTGTTTGGGTGAATAGAAGAAAAGACTTTTTGGGAGAGGAAGTGTGCTTGCTCCATGCCAATTAGATGTTGTGTTTGAAGAGGTCTTGAATGGAAGCGCCTCAAAGGAAGTGATTAAAAAGACCCAGAACTTTCATGGAGGATCTCAGAGGGATGTCCCTTTGACCTTAAGGCCTAGTATGAGATTGGAGACAGAAAAAAAAATACTTTTGCTTGGGTCATGTCTGGAATGGGGATCATTGATCGCAGACAAAGGGAAGGGTGGAAAGTGCATTTTTGAAAGTTATTTAGCCAAATGAAAGACTGAAGTGTCTGAAGAGCCCTGTGGACTTCCACAAGACGGTAGTCTGGATACCCTGTGACTTGAAAGCCTTAAAGTTCGTAAGAGGGTAAGAAGGGGTGCAATACTCTTGGTGAATAATCTGGAAGCAGTTGGCAGTGTGACAAACTGGAAGTGTTTTTATCCTAAGGCAAAGAGCAGAAAACGCTGTTTAGGTGGGTAAATGGGATATGCAGATAGGCATTTTGTATGTCTACGGTTGCTAAGCATTCCCCTGGTTTCAGTGAGGCAATACCTGGTTTTTGAACTTGAAGTAACCTGCTTGGGATTTTAGTAGTGGTGCACTGAAATGAAAATTCTGGTGCTGAAACCAAAAGTTCAAAATACACTTGACCGAAAACCGAAATACGCAGTTTTTAAAAATGAATATATAATGTTTTTGAAAAAAATTCACTTTGATTAAAAAAAAAACAAGAAGAAATATATACCCCAATTTTGTTGTAAAATATGAAAGAGGATGTTATGGTGAGTAAATGGATACCAAACATGTCACACTTTAAAAAAGCGCACGCTCGTGGAATGGCTTGAAACTGCGGTACTTAAAAATCTCCATGGCTGATGCTTTAAAAATTTCTACAGGTTAGCAGTGTAAAGTTACAGAGGAGGTCTAGTGCGAGAATTATTGCTCTTGCTCTGACATTTGTGGCGATACCTCACTTGTTTAGTTTGAACACCATTTACATATGTGGGCATAGCAAGCACGGGGAGGGACAGGGACACTTCAAACCTTTTTTTTTTATTATTTATTTAAAACAGGTCCTCTTTATGGAGAGATATGGGGTCAATTAGGACCCCACATCTCTCCTCTGCAATGTAAAGCATTGGATAAAAAAAAAAAAAAAAGCATTGATCTAGTGCTTTAAAAAAAAAAAAAAAAAAAATGTCCAGAACTGAAGTGACATTGCTCCAGTCCTCCAAGGGCATAGAGATGAGTGGAGGCCATCTTTCCTCCACTCATCTCTATACTCAGCACCGGGATCGTTTGATAGTTTCTCAGGTAAGGCTGAGAACAGCCGGTGGTGAAAGCAGCGGTCGGGCGGTGGCGAGGTGCGGGGTTTTTTCAGTACCTTTATCGGTGCTTTTTTTCCATATCGGCCAATGGCCTAAAGGGGCGTTTTCAGTCGAAACATTTTACCAACCGAAATTTCGGTGCATCCCTAGATTTTAGGTTCAAAACAGGATAAATACCCTTGTTGAGTTTTGCTACAGGTTTGATTAGAAGCCTTTGAAATTGTCCTCCAGAGGTACTGGAATGACCAACACTTGGAACAAGAGGTTGCTCAGGGCATGCTGCAGATATGACTATCATTGGGCAGATTTTGGTTGGTTTGAGAGAAGTAAAAGGGGAGTTAAGAATGCCATTTTGCACCCATTTTAATTATTGTTATACAGGATTTATATAGCGCCAACAGTTTGGTCAGTGCTTTACAATATAAAGGGAGACAATACAGCAACAATACAGTTCAATACAAGAGGGATAGGAGGGCCTTATTCCTTGGAGCTTACAATCTAGGAGTAATTCACCAATTGAACCAAAATGTCTAGGGTGTCTGTGAGCCCAAGAATGGCAAACTGTATCAAACATCCCCCCACTCAGGAGTGGGAGTGCTACTTCATTGGGAAGAGAGCTTTGAGGTAAATTTGGTGGAGTTTGTGTTCCAAGCCTTGCACGGAAAGGAAGGGCTGAATATTTGTTATAAATTTGAAGCTTGGGCTCTTCATTTAAATGCTCTTCATTTTGAGGAGGAACAGGCCCCGAGGAGGGCTGTGGAAGAATTATCTTTCCTCCTGTGACATTATTTTAGTATTTATCAAGAGCCTAAAGAGACTTACTCTTCCAAAGGGCATATGCATGAGGCATTTTTACTGGCATCTGAAACTGTCCCAGCTTTTAGCCCCAAGATTCTGTGCATATGGGAAGAAAATCAGAACCATTCTGGAGATTGGTTTCATGACTTGTTCTGCGGCATAAAACAAAAAGAACAAAGTGGAGGGTAACATTTTTAAGTGTTCCACAAAAGCATGGCCCTAGAAGATAGGACCCTGTTGAATTGGTCATTGACCTAGTCCAACTCCGTGTGATTTGACAAATTTCATCAATAGCTGGTTGCAGAGCCTGAGAGTGTAAAGAGCCTTTAAGAGTGTTAACTTTCTGTCTGCAAAATCACTTAATGAAGATTTCAAAAGGGTCTACTACCAAAATAGTCCACTTTTTTTGTGAACTCTTTCCACTGGATAGTGCTTGGGAATGATGCTTGGAGAGGTGAAAATCTTTCCAGGACTGACAAAATATCATAAACTGGCCATTCTATTTGTTCCTGAAGAATGTCTTTAGACTTAGCATGTCTCTTAGTACCCAATGGGGTATCTTAAGACAGAGGATAATCAAGTGCGACAATGCTGGGGCTTTTGTGCACATCAACGTTGGCAAGCAAACTGCGTGAAGTCCTAACATCAGGTGTATTGGAGCCAGGGGGTGGGAAATCTTCTGAAGCCTCCTCTTATACTACCTCTATGAGAGTCCTCTTCATTCCCCTCAGTATCTGGCTCCTCTAGAGATGGCATTGCACTTTTTGACTTCGGTGAAGATAACATTGTGACATAGTTTACATAACTGTCTATTTCAGGCATGCAGCAAGTTGCTTACCTGATAAGGCAGTGTTAGAATCAGATGCAGAGGCTGGTAAAAAAGCATCCTGCTCCCATGCAAGGGAAGCACCGTCACTGAACAATTTGAGTGTTTTGCAGGCCTTGGGCTGAGTGAATGCTGACCAGAGCTTTTGCCACAATCCCCCTGCACCTTGTTTTCCACATTGCTGTCAGCATTATCTATTCTCCTGTGAGGTACAAATGGAGTAGGGTTTAAAAATGGGGTAAGGTTGTCCATAAAGGAGTAGCAAATCTTCTTGCCAAAAGGATGGTAGGAAGCAACTGCATACCTTATAAAAGGCTGTGGATAGACATGGCAGTAAACTATACGACCTGTGGTGTGATGCAACATCTAGTCATCCAACTTGGACTAAGCTCTACATGTTGGAATTTTAGCGCCAAGTTTGAAGACGTTTTACACTGCATAACTGGATTTTATACTCTCAGTAAAATCCTTCTTGCTAAAAACTCTCAAAAGATGGGTTTGATGCGCCACCTTCAGGAGCAGGACACCAGTGCAACCTAAACTTTCAGCATGCCTAAGAGGCAGCCCTTTGGTGTTGGCCAAACCCTCTATTTGCAACCCAGGACTCAGTTTGTAGCCAGTAGTATAAGGATGACAATAACCAAAACAAGACTGGGGGCGTGCTGTGTCCTTCAATGAACTCAGAGAAAAGAATTTTACAGCGAGTACAAAAATCCAATTTTCTCTATTGTTCATTGAGGGACACAGCTTAAGTTCTCATGGATGGGACATCCCAAAGCAGAGCCAGAAAGACAGATGGGGTGGTCCCACAACCAAATTAGTCATTGACCTCTAGGTGGAACTCAAACCACAGCCTGAAAGACTTTTCCAACAAAGTCCACAGAGACAGCAATATCAAGTTTATAAGACTTGGTAAATGTATGAACCGAAGACTAAGTAGCTGCTTTTCAAACTTGAAGAGAAGCAAAGTGATGAAAAGCCCAGGACGCACTTATCACCCTGGTAGAAATTTGTAATTGGAAACAGTTTTATGGACCGCAAGAACATAGGTCTAGATCAGGGAAGGGCAATTGTGGCCCTCCAGCTGTTGGTGAACTACAAGTCCCATCATGCCTCTCCCTTTGGGAGTCATGCTTGTAACTGTCAGTTTTGCAATGCCTCATGGGACGTGTAGTTCTACAACAGCTGGAGGACCACAGTTGTCCACCCCTGGTCTAGATCATCGTTCTACGAACCCTTGCCTAGGTCTCTCCGGGATGATAAACACAGCATCAAATTTATAAATAGATTCCATGGCCGAGAGATAAAGAATAGCACTGATCATGGAATGATTATGGCGCAAAACCAAATCCCCTGAAGCATTCTCCCTCTACAAATCCCCCTTCCTCACCTACACCTCCTCCCTCCACGTCGCCAAACAAACCTACTTTGTAACCCTCATCAACACCCTCTCCTCCAATCCTCGCCGGCTCTTCTCCACTTTCAACTCCCTACTCTCCCCCCCACCCAGTACCTCACTCACCGCCCACAAGATTGCCATTCACTTCCAAAATAAGATCGACGCAATCCGTAAGAACATTGCCAATGCTCCACCTACCTCCCCACCTAGCCCTCCTCCAACTCTCCCGTCCTCTGACCTCGCAACCGCCCTGCCCCCCACCACCCTTAACATCCCGCACACTATAACCTCCCCAACGCTCCGCTCCTTCAGCCTTGCCACCACTGAGGAGGTCACCAAGGTCTTCTCAGAAGCCCGCCTCACCACTTGCCACCTTGACCCTGTCCCCACACAACTCCTCCGGGCACCCTCCCCCTCCATCCTACGCTCCCTCACCCACATCTTCAATCTCTCCCTTTCTACTGGCGCATTCCCCCCTAAAGCACGTGCACATCACCCCCATACTCAAAAAAACCCTCCTTGGACCCCACTGACCTGAACAAACTTAGACCCATCTCCCTGCACCATTCACTTCCAAGCTCCTTCAGCGATTAATCTACAATCGCCTAAGCTCCCACCTCACTAACAACCTCCTCGATCCACTACAGTCTGGTTTCCATCCCCTACACTCCACCGAAACCGCCCTACTCAAAATCACTAATGACCTGCTAACCGCGAAAGCTATCGGCCACTACTCAGTCCTCTCCGCGGCCTTCGACACAGTTGACCACCCCTCCTCCTTGATAAACTACACTCCCTCGGCATCAGAGACTCCGCTCTCTCCTATCTCACCCAACGTTCCTTCAGCGTTACCTATAACGCTACCACCTCCCTCTCTGTTGGGGTCCCCCAAGGCTCTGTCCACGGGCCCCTTCTTTTCTCCATCTACACCTCCTCCCTTGGCAAACTGATACACTCCCACGGCTTCAACTATCACCTCTACGCCGACTACATGCAAATTTACCTCTCCACCCCTCAACTCACCCCTTCAGTCTCCGCCTGTATCACCCACCTGCTGAACGACAGCCTGGACGTCGCTCCACTTCCTCAAACTGAACCTTTCCAAAACCGAGCTCCTAATTTTCCCCCCAGCCTGTGCCCCCCCACCCTCTCCATCACGACCAGCAACGCCACCATCAGTCCCACCCCGAAAGCCAAAGTCCTAGGTGTCACTCTAAATTCAAACCTGTCCTTCCAACCCCGTGTCCAATTGGTAGCAAGCTCATGGAGGCTCCACCTCCGCAATATCTCCAAAATACGTACGTTCCTAACCCCAGACACTACTAAACAACTCGTTCACTCCCTCATTATGTCGCGCCTGGACTATTGCATCTCCCTCCTCACCGGCCTACCTCATCACAGACTATCCCAGCTTCAGTCTATCCTGAACTCAGCGGCCAGACTCATCCACCTTACCAACTGCTCCTCTCCTCTTCTGCCACCCCCCTCTGTCATTCCCTCCACTGGCTCCCGATTGCCCAACGCATCAAATTCAAACTACTAACACTGACATACAAAGCCATTCAAAACGCTGCCCCAAACTACCTCACCGACCAGATACCCAAATACCACCCAACCCGTAATCTTCGCTCCTCACAAGACCTCCTACTTTCTAGCTCCCTAGACTCCACCTCCCACGCCTGACTGCAGGACTTCTCCAGGATTTTCCCCATCCTCTGGAACTCACTACCCCAATCCATCAGACTGTCACCTACCCTCCTCACCTTTAGGCGCACCCTGAAAACCCATCTCTTCAGGGAAGCCTACCCCACCCTCACCTAACTGCCGATCTCCTCCACCCCCCACAGCCACTTCCTCCTGTGCCACTATCCCCTCCCTCCTAGATTGTAAGCTCGAAAGAGCAGGGCCCTCGAACCCCTCGTGTATTGTTTTGTTACTGTATTGTCTCATGTACTGTTCCCCACTATAATGTACAGCGCTGAGCAAACCTTTTGGCGCTATATAAATACTGAATAATAATAATCATATCCAGACCATGGAGGGCCGCCTCCTCGAATGAGATGAATGAGGACCTAAAAGGAAGGGAGGACTATATCTTCATTAAGGTGAAAGGCCAACAAGAAAGATGGCCTCGGATGAAGAATCATCATGTCCCTATGCAACACCGAAAAGGGCTGATAACAGGAAGAGCTGCAAGCTCGGACACTCGACAGGCAGAGGTGATTGTCACCAAGGCCAAGAAGGGAAAAACCTGAATGCCTTCAAAGCAATGTTTTTGTAAGGCTGACAAAACCAGGTTCAGGTCCCAAGGTAGAAGGCAAGGTCTAGAAGGCGGAACTACCCGGATGACCCCCTGGATGAAGGTACGAACCAGGGGACACTGAAAGAGAAATCGCCAAATCAGATAGTTACACAGCCTGGTTGAAAAAAAAACAAAAAAAAAAAACAAAAAAAAAAAGTTATCCTATATACACACACACACACACACAATTGGTTCACAATTGATCCCCCCCTTAATCTTCTTCTCTCGAGAGAATAAATTAAGTTCCTCTAAATCTTTCCTCGTAGCTGAGCTCCTCCATGCCTTATCAGTTTGGTTGAGCTTCTCTGTACTTTCTCCAGTTCCCCAATGTTCTTTTTGTGAATTGGTGCCCAAAACTGAACTGCATATTCCAGATGAGGTGTTACTAATGATTTGTACAGGGGTAAAATGATATCTCTCTCTGGAGTCTCTACCTCTTAATACAAGACAGGATTTTTCTCGCTTTAGAAACCGCAGCTTGCATTGCATGCCATTATTAAGCTTATGATCTACCAGAACTCCCAGATCCTTCTCTACCATTGATTCCCCCAGTTGTACTCCCCTTAGTATGTACCATACATGCATATTCTTAGCCTCCAAGTGCATAACTTTACATTTATCAACATTAAATCTCAGTTGCCACATAGTTGCCCAATTAAACAGTGCATTGAGGTCGGCTTGTAAGTTGGAGACATCCTGTAATGGATGTTATTCCACTGCAAAGCTTGGTGTCATCTGCAAAGACAAACTGTATTTTTAATACCACTTCCCGACCGGCCGTTGTATATAAACGGCCGGACGGTGGCACTGCAGGGTCGGGTGGCCGTCTATAAACTGCCTCCCCGCACCCTGCTTGTGCGCGCTCCCTGGGAGCGCGCAGCACCGCGATCCGGTGCCCGCTGTGTCCTCCGGACACAGTGAAACACCGATCGTCGGACGGGACCTCTGTACGAGGTCCCGATCATGTGATCACTGATTGGCCAATCAGTGATCACATGCAAAGTAGTAAGCAAGATGTCACTTCTGACATCATTGCTTATTATGTGTGAAATCTGAGAATGATCACAGAGGTCACATGGTACAAGGCTATTCACAAAAGCCTTGTACCATGTGACAAGCTGTGACCAATCACAGCTCACTCTGTATTTCTCAATGAGTGCAGGAATGCACACAGAGAGAAAGAGAAATGATTGCTTTTACATCCTATATGGGTGTAAAAGCAATCAGTGTAAAAAAAAAAAAAAAAAAAAAAATCTTTATCATCCCCCACAAGTAGTACAGTGTCACCATGGTGACACTGTACTGCTAGGGTGACAGTATGTAAAAAAAAAATAATAAAAATAAAAAAAAAATAAAAAAATAAAATAAAAATGTAAAAAAAAAATGTTTAAAAATTATAATTTTTGCTTATAAACTAATTTGGTTTTTTTTTTTTTTTTTACTAAAAAAATAAAAAACGGAATAAATTTTGGCTAAGATTTATGATGAAATATTATTTATTTGCAAAATTTTATAAAAAAAACACTTTTTTAAAAAAAATTTTGACATTTCATTTACATAGTAAAAAAAATACAAATCCCAGTGGTGAATAAATACCACCAAAATAAAGCTTTATCTATCTAAAAAAAAATGGTAAAAAATTCATTTGGGTACAGTGTTGCATGACCGCGCAATTGTCATTCAAAGTGTGATAGCGCTAAAAGCTGAAAATTGCCCTGGTCAGGAAGGGGGTAAAAGTGTCCGGTCTGGAAGTGGTTAACAAAAGAGCAAACCTACAATCCACGCCACTCTGAATAAAAGGTCAGAATAGGGGCAAAAGAGAACTTGAAGGGGTGGACTTCCAGAGACTTGTAAAAGGCTTAGTAGGACTTCAGTAGATATATCTAGTAGACTTCCAGACCCTTGTCCTTCAACACCTGGGTTTCAACAGCCAAGCCATTAAAGCCAGTTACTGTAAAGCAGGGTGATAAATTGGACCATGAGAGAGAACATGGAATTGGAGAATGAGGTGAGAGTTGCCAGGGCGCATCCGCGACCAAACGAGATCTACAAGCCAAGACCTGCGTGGCCAATTCAAACCCAGGGAAGGAGCTTCAAAGAAATCAGCAGAAAAACGCATAAATCATGGAGTACTGGCACCAGGGAACCACCAAAGTGTCCACTGCACTATCCCATGGGTCCCTGCACTGGATCACAAAATTGGGAACCTTCCGATTGAGTCAGGACACAAAGAGGTCCACATCCAGAGTTTTTTTTACAGTCCTGAAGAAACACATTGGGATGCAGACACTGTTCCTGTCAGGGACATGTTGGCCGTGGCATAGCTGAGGCTCGTAGCCACACACGAATGCGCAGGCGCTGGCCTGCAGGTGCTCTTGTTGTGTGTGCGCATAAGTGCATGCAGCAATGCACATTGGCCAACTCTGGTGCCTACTGGCCTATATAAGTGCAGCAGCTGCACTAGTGAATTGTGGTCTCATCTGCAGCTCTCTCTGTGTCTCTTCCTGTATTGATACCCAATTGACTCGGCTTATCCTGACCTCGCTTGAACGCTACCTGGACTGACCTCTGCTTGCTTCTTGAACTCTGTGTCTGCCTACGGTATCCGCCTGATCTGCCTCTCTGCTGCAGACATTGGCTTGTGACCTGACCTTCTGACCCTGAATCCAGCTTCACCTGCTACCAGCCTGCTCTGCTGTGTCATCTGCCCGCTGACAGCCTGCCTGCTACCAGTCTGCTTTTCTGCGCCACCTGTAGCCAGCCTGTTCTTCAGTGACATCTGCCTACAACCTGCTGCTTCACTCCTGACATCCATTTAGCAAAGTCATCAGCTATTTCCCTGCAGATTTCTGGGCTAATCAGGCACCCATACCCCGCCGTGTTCTCGTGGTTGCTGTTCCACCCTCAGTGGCCCGAACCAGGGCTGTACGCGATGCCTTCCTCTGCACCGCCAGGCTCCCTAACGAGGTTCATGACAGTTTCCCATGGTCCAGAGTCTGGCGAACAAGATAGTCCGACTGCCAGTTGTCCAATTCTAGGACCGGAACATGCCACTGCACCCAATCAAGGAAACCGTACACCTCCAGGGCCACTGCGAAGCTGCTGGTACGGATTAGTTGTTGATGTAAGCAACTGCAGTGGTGTTGGATTTCACTGGCACCAGGCAACCCGCAAGAAGTGTAGTCCAATGCAAGATAGAGAGATGGACCACTCAAAGCTCCAAAATATTAATTGGAAGGCTGGACTTCTCCAGAGCTCAGCAGCCCTGGACAGAGGAGTGCTCTAACACACCCCCACACCCAAAAAGGCTGACATCTGTGGTAATGATGCACCAACTGAAGGGAAGAAAAGACTTCTCAGACAGAAGAAGCAGAGAGCAAATCCACCAAGTCAACGACTCCTTGGTTGGTCTAGAAATAGATTGGAAGGTCTAAGGAACCCAGAGCTCTGGTCCACTAGGTCAAGATCTCGCACTACAGAAGACTGGTGTGTTGTTGGGCATAAGGAACCGCTTCAAAGAAAGCCACCAGGATCCTCTTGCAAAACTGAATGGACACATCAAGCGTGAAGGTGCAACTTCTGGGATTTTTTCCCGATGTAAAAAGTCTTTGGCCACAGACACATTAGGCATGAGTTCCAGATATTGCCGATAGGGGAGGTGGGGGGGAGCAGGACTGACTTGCGCAGATTGAGCACCCATTTGAAATTTTGCAGGTTCTCAATCATGAAGGACAGATCAAGCTTCAAGATAGAGGCTGATTGCACTCGCAAGAGTAGGTCGTCCAGGTAGCTCACAATCCAAATCTCCCGTCAGTGCAGGAGGCCCAACAACCGGGCCAGGACCTTGGTGAAGATCCACGGAGCCGAAGGAGAGTGCCATAAACAAAGTGCAGTTCCCCCATGGTGAACTGGAGAAACCTCTTAAAGGTAGCGACAAATGAGGACATGCAGATAGCCATCCATGATGTTGACTGAAGCCAGGAGTTCCCCCCTGGTGCAAGGCGGCTATGACCAAGTGCAGAGACTCTGCAAATCTTGCGCACCCTCAGGAAGGAATTCAGGGATTTTCAGGTCCAGAATGAGGTGAGCCTCGTCTTTCTTTGGAACAACAAAAAAAAGTTTAAAATAAAACCCTCTCTTCAGAGGATGGAACAGGGGCTATAACATCGTGATCCAAGAGTCCCTGAACTACAGAAGGCAAGTTGGCTAGCCACTGTGGAGACAGATGGAGGTTAAAAAAAAAAAAAAAAAAAAAAAAAAAAAAAAAAAGGGAAAGAAACAATCCAGTGTCAAGGACTGAAATTCTACCTTGTACCCGGAAGAAATCATCTCTAAGACCCATCTCTGAGATGTGAGCTATCCAGCAGTCCGCAAATCGAAGGAGTCCCCCCCCCACCCTGAAATGTTGAGGTGGGGGCGCACCTTCATGTGGAGGGGACTTCTCTGCAGACTGAGCTCTTGGGCTGCCAAGGACCAAGAGACCACTTAAAAACAGAGTTCACGTCTGCATTGCACAAGTACTGGAGGCCCTGGACTAGTTGGTCTGCTAATTCAACACAAGCAGGAGAAGCCTGCTTTGCCACCATCCGCTGATGCAGGAGCTTGGCCCACTTGATCAAGGTTTACAAAACCATAGCCAAAACCAGGCCCGAACAGGCACCAGAGGCCACATAAATTGAGCATGCCATACTGTCCTGCTTCTTAACTGAGGGCGCCAGAAAACTTTTTGACAAAACACTTCCTCAAAGGAGCAGCAAACAGCAAACTGCAAGGACAGGGAGAACAGCTTGGCTGGGAATGCCCAAGGTTTGTAGATTGGAGAAAAAAAAAAAAAAAAGGTATCACTCTGGAAAAACTTGGACGATCTCCATTTGCAAGTCCCAAAGGGGACTTGGAGTCCAAAGTGGGGGCTGGGAACCCTCCATATTCAGGGATTCCCTGAAAGCTGTAATGAGGTGGGACACCAACCTTCTCACAGGCAAACAACCACCGACAGGTCATCTTTGAGGTCAGAGGAGGTGCATTCTGCTGCAGGAGACTCCGGAGGAAAAGGACATGGAGGTTTCGTATCCAACACATCAGTAACTGACATGTGAGGAAAGGGGTGCTTGGCCCTCTCTATACATGACACAAAGCCCTCCATAGCCTTGGAAAAGGTTTCAAAAGGTGAAGGACCAGCATCCGACAAGGGGGCGGACTCCTCTAAAACCAGGGGAGACTGACAGGCCATAGATTTGGGCTCAACTTGGGAAAAAGTCCCCTCCGCACCACAAAGGGTGCAAGCACGGGTGGTACCCCTGTCCTCGGGGGTCCCTGCTGCTTTCTGCCACCCGCCCACCAAGACTGAGTCATGCTGGCACCTGGGATGCAGATAGGGAGCAGCTTCTCCCAGGAAGACAGCCACCCCACCTAGAGACTGGCGCCTGCAGCTGAAGGTGATGAAAGCTGTGAACCCTGCACCAGTGAAGGACAGTCCAAATTATCAGAGAAGAGATCAGTGAAGCAAGTAACAGAGATATGTCTCATACTTGCAATGGGGCTACAGTAGTGGTCCATTAAACAGTGTGATCCAGTCTTAGCTGTCCATGTCACTGGCCCTATATAGGGTCTAAGCTTTGCTTGTCACTGTGGGCATACTCCTGAAGGGGTCTTCAGGCTATAGATTCCTTTGGAATGTACCATGGCCCTGGACCTGTGTAGCACCATGTTAAATAAACAGCTTGCACAAGGTGCCAAGGTGAGCGCCAAGCAGGATCCAGTGCCCAAAGCAACAATACGGGCTGTCCCTATGATGCTGGGTCTGGGCCTCAGCTGTACAGAGTTTGCACCGATCCGGATGTATGGCTTCTATTGTTGTATCAGAAGGCAGTGAAGAATTAATTGAAGAATACAAAAGGAAAATTTAAAAAAAATCTAGTTAAACTAAGTAATTTCTCCTGTAAAGGTGAAGAGGTCCATCACCTTAGGACACGAGCCAAAAAACGGAGGATTCATAGAATGGGGTTAAAGGGGGATGCCTAGGTGGAGTGTCCTCAAACTCAAAGTAAATGTCCCATTTACTTACCTGGATCTGAGAGTATGTTTTACACCAGGCAGAGTCGTCTTTCTATTGCACTGCAGAAAGGAAGGTCCTTCATTGGGTCCAAAATCACTTTCTGGTGACATGAAAACTTACCATTGGCTGTTCATCCATAATGTCTTCCATGATTCTGAAGACTCCAGCGGTGGTGTGATAACACAATAAGTGATTAGTAACAGGAACAGTGCTCCCTGACTGTGGCAATTAATCACGTTTTTTCACCCAAAGAGTAACCAGGATGGATCCAGAGTAAACAAAAAAAAAAAAAAAATTCCACATTTCTCTTCAATATACTATTACCCCCCCACACAACAAAAAAGGCATCGAATAGCTCGTAGTAGACAGACAGTGGAGCACAGAGCTGACAGAGAGAAAACTAAACTAGGCCAGGATAGAATGTGTAAATTGATGGCTTGTTCCAACTCAACTTTTAAAACACCAAAATCCTATGCATATTCTGAGCAAGGTTACTAAACATTAAAATGTCTTGATCTATATAAATCATATAATATACACAATAGCTCTGCTTTGGTAAGATTAACCAGTATAGGACTCCCAGAAAAATAACCCGACATCTCCCCCCCACACCACCTCTTGCCTCAACTGCATCTGCATAAATCTCAGTAGGTTAGTAAAAAAAAAAAAAAAAAAAAAAAAAATCTCCTGAAAAGGTGTCAAAGGTTTTAGAAGTGCATACTGTAATGCTGAAACAGATCCTTACATTTCCCATGTATTCCGAAAGAAGATCCTGTAAAGCCTGTCGAACGGAATTACACTCCGCTACAATTCTTTCCCGACGATCATCACGAGTGCAGGAGGAATCAGCCATCAAAGCAGCACCACTGATAATACTCTCCAATCGTTCTTCCAGAGAGGGTCTGAATCTCTCTTCACTGAAGCCAAGAGGGTCTACAATGATTTGTTTCTATGCAATGTAAAAGAAGATTGGAAAAATGGTCAGTAACATTAAAATATAGAAATACACACACACACGCACTCTTTAGTTCAACAGTGTGTCTACGCATCAGAAAGATAACCCACATTTAACCTCTTATATACAAGAATCCAAGCCAGGCAGTTTCCGTTCTCCATTTTATTTTATTTTTTTTACATAGAGATACAATGCAACAGCAACAGTTTTTCAGGCATTCTAAACATTTGTCAAGCTAGTTAGCAAAGAGATAGCAAATATTTAAAAGAAAGGTACTAAACCCAAAAACAAAATAAAAATTTATATACTGCAGCTTACTACTCATTAGTGGTGGCTGCATAAATTTCAGGTGTTTTTCCGCCTGTATTTTGGTGATCTGCCCAGTAACAGACCCTATGTATTAGGATGCCTACACTCCAGATGATGGAGCAACACAGACAGTAGCATTGTCAGTCTGAGTGAGGGGGTAGGTGGTGCTTGTGTATCTAAATCTGCTGGTGCATCTAACAAATTGAAGCCAAACTCCAGCTAACACTTTTTAAGCAGTAAAAAAGCCCTTGATGTCGGCCACAATTGTGACCTTGTCTGACTGCACACTGATTGGGTGCCCTGAAAAAAAAAGGGGGGGTCCAGTCATTCTCATTGCTCTGAGTTCCAAGATGTTGAAGGGGTGCTTGATTTCCTCTGGTGACCATGTTCCCCTTAACAGTGAATAATTGCAATACTTCTCCGAGCCAGAGAGTTTTCCATCTGTTATCCCCTTCCAGTGATATACTTGAAACAACTTGCTCATTTGTCAAGGCTGGACTGTAAGTCCACCAATCTAGAAATGGCCATCTTAAGGTCCAGAAATCTCACGGAGAATCTCACAGAGGGAGGCATCTCTTATCTCACATCCTGACCTGTGAGCAATTTTGTTTTCTGTCTGGAAGCAATTTGTTTGGGCTGCGTCTAAATGGAGAAGAGTCCTTCTGGAGAAGGTCTTCTTAGAAAATCTGACCTGGATGTCTTGAGTTTTTAGAAGGGTAAGAAGAAGTACAAGTACATGAGTGTGAATACTCTGGGAGCAGAGCATAAAGGCAGTGAGACGAACTAGAAATGATTGTCTCCCACACAAAAAGAGCTGATGAGGTGGATAACTGGGAATATGCAGATAAGCATTTTGGATGCCAAGTATTCCCCTCGTCTTAGAGAGGCTATAACTAACCTTTCAGATTCCATGTGAAATTTTGGAATTTAAAGGTATTTAAGGGCCCTTTCACATGGGTGTTCAATCTAGATCATCTGTCAGTTTTTCAGACGGAATCAGTCTGAACCACAACGTATGTCTGTGGGTGGGCAGATGTAAAAAGGATGCCATCCATTTACATCCATTCCACTTATGTCCACTTTTAGGCAAGAAACATTTTTTATTTGTTTATACTTTTGTCATCTTGGATTGGTTTCTGCAACACCTAAAAAAACAGATGCAAAAGCATATGTACACTGAACAGAACTGAAGTGTAAACTGAACACAGATGTACAAACTGATGAAATTGATGTACACCCCAATTAAAATCAATTTAAGGCGGAAAGAGCTAAAAACTAACACCCCCCCCCCCCCACAAAGGTTTTAAAAATGCTGAAAAGAATGCAAGTGCTCATAGTTTATTTTTATCAATTTAAAAAATGGAACGTTAATGAACATTCACAAACTGCCTCCCGCTACAGCCAAATATTTCAAGTTTTGACTCATCAGTCCAGAGCACCTGCTGCCATTTTTCTGCACCCTAGTTGCAATGTTTTCATGCATAGGATGTGGAAACAAGGCTAAGCGACTCAACTATGAATAAAAAAACAGGAACTGGGGCGCAGAAAAATGGCAGAAAGTGCTCTGGACTGAGGAGTAAACATTTGAAATATTTGGCTGCAGCAGAAGACCGTTTGTTTGCGGAGGGCTGGAGAGTGGTACAATAATGTGCCAAACAATATATACAAATTTGAAACCACATCACAACTAGTCTGACCTGCTAATGTCAATGACTTAATTAAAAAAGCAAAATATACTAGTATGTTAAGTATATTTTGCATTTTTTATTAAGTGATTGTCATTATCAACTACACCTTCTTGTGGCTTCCTTTGAGGTTTCCGGTTCCTATGATGTCACTTTTGGTGTGCCACGCTGGCTTGAGCAGTCCCAGACCTGTGGGTTTTCATTGGAATTCAATCAATGTCTGTGTCCTAAACCTGTATGTGGAGTCAATCTTTCAATCAGAGTTGCAGAACAGTGGTGATCATTTATTCAGTGACTTTTGGTTTTGACAAAAGTTAATCATTTACATTGACCCTGGAGCCATGAGCATATATGTCTGTCATTAGGACAGCAGTCACGGTACAGAGTGGTCCTGAGCACAGTGGTTTTGGGCTTCAATTGTGGTGCATGATTCCAAGTGACTTTCTACAGAAGCTGTGGTTCAAATGTTAATTGGTGCAAATGCTATTAAAAACTCAGTGCTAGACTCTTTAGGATTGTGTTCTATTTCTGAAAATGCCAGGAAGGAGAGGACAGTGGCTGTCCAAACTGGAAAAACCTCTTTACAAATATATTAAAAATCCAATAAATCCCAATGGATTCTTAGAGTGATTGGTGATGAGTACCTGGAGTGCTCTTGGTGATCATGTGGTGTTCACAATTTGCACAGCAGGCCTTTTTTTCTTACCAAAAGACTTTTAGGAATTCTGGGACATTTTATGAACTTTAATCACAAAGGACAGACTTTTCATGAGCTTGCTCTCTATTCTTTTATTCACTTTATATATTTTCCGTATATAGTATATATTTTATGAATTTGCACTTTATTCCATTTGAACTGTATGGAATTTGACTTTTTCTATACCGACTTAGCCAAATACGCACATATAATTAGTAATAATTAGCAGTACAGCACTTGATTTAGAATATATATATTTTTTTTTAAATACTTTTTTTTTTAATTTACTTATTTGGCCACACCAGTTCTGTTTTTACATTTACACATTTGTCACTAGATAACTGCAGCTTGGTAAGTGGACAGTTTTTATCCAATTGGCGCAGACTCCCATTTATTATACTGGCTAAATGGTTAGCACTTTCGCCTGGCAGTACCAGGGTTGTTGGTTCAAATACCAACCATGACACCACCTGCCTGGAGTTTGCAAGTTCTCCCTGTGCCTGCGTGGGATTCCTCCGGGTGCTCTGGTTTCCTCCCACACTCCAAAGACATGCTGGTAGGTTAATTGGCTCCTGTCTAAATTGGCCCTAGTATGTGTATGTATGAATGTGAGTTAGGGACCTTAGGATTGTACACCCCTTGAGGGTTAGGGACTGATGTGAATGTATAATATATATGTAAAGTGCTGCGTAAATTGACGGCGCTATACAAGTACCTGCAATAAATAAATAAATTATACTGGATTTATATTTGTTTAGTAACTAGCTTGACAAGTGCATGATATGCTTCAAACTTACAACTTTCTCTTTGTAATGCTGAGAAATCTTGCAAGGGTAAACCTTGTGTAAAAAGAATAAAACTGTGCCAGTACACAAAAAAGAATAAAAGGCTGAAACCACACTATGAAATATTTATCATAGTAAATCAAACTTGTAAAAAGGTGTTGCGCCAATAAACGTGACAAGGTATTGCTTAAACACAAATATCAATTCAGAATAAATCCATCAGAATCCTTGTGTTATGAGAATACCATAAATACAATGAAATTTGCTGATTAAGGAATACATTAACTAAAAATAAATTAAACTTCCAATTCATAGTGTCAAGTCGACGTGAAAAAGTCCACAACAGGGTAGATTTACTAAAACTGGTGCACTCAAAATCTGGTGCAGCTGTGCATGGTAGCTGTGCGGAAGCGTAGGCAGGACAGAACACACGAAGAAGATGGGGAACACACAAAGCTTTATTGAACTATAAAAGACACTCAATCAGGACAGTTCATGGCACTCCGCGACATGTGGCTTGTAGGGACACCAACGGTAAGCGGGCTCAAGGGGACCTTGGCTGTGGAGTCTGGCCTCAACACAGCTACCACAAAGCGTACTAGGGACAACAGGCTCACGGGTGGTCTGAGTGCACAATAGGGACAGTTCATGACACGGGTGGTCTGTGCGCACCATAGGGACAGTTCAGGACACGGGTGGCTTGTGTGCACACTAGGGACAGTTCATGACACGGATGGTCTGAGCGCACAATAGGGACAGTTCAGGCAAAACAGGGGAAGCATACACTCACGGATCCGACAGTGTGAAGTCTCCCCCTTGGCTGAGGTCTCGGCAGAGCTGGCATGCAGTCTCCCCCTTGGCTGGGGTCTCAGGCAGAGCTGGCATGCGGTCTCCCCCTTGGCTGGGGTCTCAGGTAGAGCTGGCATCGGGGATGGCTGCGGAGGCTCCCACCATGGGGTAATTGGCGGCTTTTAGGGAGGAGATTCCAGCAGCGTGCACAGGGACAAAGAGACCGGCCTGGTCCCGCGCCGGCCCTGTAAAAGCCGTGTGGGACGCTTCCGACCGACGGCAACGGCCGACCCAGCACCGCGTTGCAAGGACAACGAGGCACTCCAGGAGTGCGGCCTTTGTCTCCAGCAGCTTTGCCACAGGAGAGGTGCTAACCGCACCACAGGGGGAGTCTCCTCCCATCCTGCACAGCCCTGGCACCACTGAGGAACCTGCAAGGAGGGAGGGAGGGGTGGAGGGATATAGCAGAGGGACAGCAGGCAAAGGGGGGTGGGGAAGGCACGGGAAGTCCGTGACAGTAGCCAAATCAGCTTTCGAACTTCAGCTTGTTAAATTATACTTTGGCAATAAAAGGTGGAAGCTAATTGCTTTCTATGCAGAGTTGCACCAGATTTTGCACTCTCCAGTTTTAGTAAATAACCACCAATGTGTACTCAATTCAAATTTACCATAAATGGTGTATTCCACCACCCGCATTGTGTGGGTCAGCACTCTAGGAGGAGAGCATTGTGGAGGAAAAAGCCATCTCTACATTTACTGCCTTAAAGGATTCACAGAGTTACATAGTCTGGCTGAAAAGACAAAAGTCCATGCAGTTCAACCATTAAAAAAAAAAAAAAAAAAAAAGTTATAATCCTATACCCACAGTTGATACAGTTGATTTCTGCAAAAAGTTACAAAAGCTGTTGAAATTTGAATGGAGTACACATTGGGGACTTTCACACTGCCGTAACATTTTTATTTATATATGCAATTAATTTGCAATTTATACTGTATTCATGGTATTCTCATAAGGATTCTGATGGATTTATTCTGATTGATATTTGTGTTTAAGCACTACCTTGTCACATGTTTATTAGCGCAGCATAATTTTTTACACTTCGGTCACTGAACAAAAGTGGTCAGGACACCTAAAGTGTATTTTTCAAAGTAGACTAGGTTCCTGGAAAGCTCTCAATTTGGAGATGGACCTCAACAAATAAAAACAAACACATACAAAACACACACATACACCAAAACTGAATATACACACTCACATCAAAATTGTTTAGTGCAATAGCAAGCTCTCCACCTCCATTCTGAGAAGTCACTTCCTCAGATGATGTGGCTTGAGCTGCATTTGAGATTCCAGTGACTGCTTGCTGGAGCTGTTTGTAGATCAAATCTCTGTTTGCTTTGTAGGCTGCAACATCAGGATGCTGCAGACAGGCCTGGGAAGCAGTGTAAAGGATAGGAATATTTTTCTGCAGGATTCCACGAGCTGCAGCCATCTGATCCCGGTGGCCAATATCTTTCAATTCCTGCAAAATATTCGGAAGAACATATGAAAAAACCCTCTATATATAGAACTATAAAGGCTTATTTAAAGTAGAACTATAAGAAAAACCCCATTTTGCATAGAGGGTTTTGACCTGTTATTTTTTTTCTCTACCGGTGTCCCATTTTTGAGATTTCCCTTCACTTCCTACCCCATAGTCAAAACAGGAAGTGAGAAGAAATCCCTGCAAAGGGAATCCCTTAAAAGTCTCAGACCACCAGAACTAATGTAGTCATTGGAAGATTTTGGTTTGAATTGGTAAGGCCTAAAAGGATGCTACAGGCGGCATTTGGTTCTTGGGACACACAGGAATGGATGTTGTTGCTCCATCTGAGTGACGCCAGAAACAGAGTGACGAGGATTTTGTTACTTCTGGTTTTTGTCTCATGTGAACAAGCATCTGCACAAACGGATCTTGATCAGATGCTTTGGAGGCCAGAGGAGAGATACGAGGTATAATAGGCAACAGAACTCGCCATTTTTTTTTTTTTAAATAAAATTTTAAAAAAATGAAAGGGTAACCACTTCCATGGGAAAAAAATAGAAAAATTAAGAAATATAGTGTACAAAGCTGCTACACAGGTCACATTGTAATTGAATGTTTTTAAAAAAAAAAAAAAAAAATCACCTTTGTTTTTCAATCTGCAGCACTGTAATTTTCTGAAAAATTCAATGCAATATGGCTACCTGGAGGCATTCTGTACCTGTGTACAGAATAGCACCCAGAAATGTAATTTACTGTGTGTGCAATAGGCTTACTGATTTTTGCAGAAATCTGCACTAAGATACAAGTCAATTATTGAGAATTCCCTTCAACAAAAATGTAATTTTTTGAGAGAGACTCCCAAAGGGAAATCATGTCTAAAAGGATGCAGACCCTGCTACTTTCCTCAAAGCCCTGCAGGTGCAGCAGCTGATTGATAATTATATAACCACTCCCATTCTCCTTCACTGTACACATGGGCACAGATATTGCAATTTCTTCAGAATAACAAATTCTTCAGAATAACAAAAAAGGTAGGAATCTGTAACAAAGTTTGTTAAAATCCCTAAAATATACATAGATCACCAGAGGGGGAGGTTTTTTCTCAACAAAAGTGGGCTTACTCTTTAACTACTTGCCAACCGCAGATAGCCGAATGATGGCTACAATGCGGCCGGCCAGTGTTGGGAGGGCATCATATGACGTCCTCCCAGAACGCGCTCTCCTGCGCGCCCCGGGGGGGGCGTGCACCCGGTGATCTCCGTGATCGCTGTGTCCTACGGACAAAGCTGATCACGTGATGTGGTAAAAGGCCAATCACAGCGGCCTTTTACCAAAGTGATCAGCCGTGTCCAATAACACGCTGATCACCGGGAAATGCAATTGCCGGTTCTCAGCTGCACTTTCCTCACGCTGTCAGAGCATGAGGAAAGTACTGCCGAGAACCGGCAGTTGTCAGAGCAGGGATCGGCACTGATGATCCGTGCCCTGATGATCGGTGCCCAGCAGTGCCACCCACCAGTTCCGCCCACCTGTGCCACCAGCAGTGCACCCACCTGTGCCCAGCTGTGCCACTCATCTGTGCCCAGCAGTGCTGCCAGTCAGTGCCCAGCGGTTGTGCCAGTCAATGCCACCCATCAGTGACACCTGATTAGTGCTGCCTAGCAGTGCTGTCTCATCAACGCACATCAGTGAAGGAGAAAAATTACCTGTTTGAAAAATTTTATAATAGAAACAAAGAAACTTTTTTTTTCACATTTTTTGCACTTTTTTGGTTTATAGCGCAAATAGTAAAGTGCCCAGCGGCAATTAAATACCACCAAAAGAAAGCTCTATTTGTGATAAAAAAAAAATTTCATATGGGTACAATCTTGCATGACCGCGCAATTGTCAAAGTGTGACAGCGCTGAAAGCTGAAAATTGGCCTGGTAAAGAAGGGGGTATAAGTGCCCGGTAGGCAAGTGGTTTAAGTGCCCCATTCCCCCTTGCTCACATGCACGAAGACCCCGCATGCATATGCAAATGGAAACTAACACACAAGTAAGGTATTGCCGCGAAGATCAGAGCGAGTCAAATCATTTTAGCACCAGACGTCCTCTGCATTTCTAAACCGTTAAACTGTAAAGGCTTTTAAAGTATCGCCCATGGGGATTTTTAGGTAAGGTAAAAGTTTGGTGCAGTTCCATGGATGGATGCAGCTTTAAAGTGTGACAGGTTTGGTATCTATTTACTCTGTGTAACATCTTTTAGATTTCAGCATACAACTGGGCATTATATTGTGTTTTTGTGCATTAAAATTCATTAATGTGTATTTTTCCCCCAAAACATTTGCATAACTGCTGTGCAAATATTGTGTGACAAAGTATGCAACATCCACTATTTTATTCCCAAGGGCCTCTGCTTTGAAAAACAATACGTTTGCTGGTTCTAAGTAGTTTTCTAGTGAAAAAAAAAAAATACAAGTTTCTAGGAACCTTCCAGGACAGCACACCTGATATGAGGGGCTCCTTCCTACAGGAAACACAACCGTCAATCGTTTTAACTCCCCACCCTTCCCCTTTGCCCTCAGTTTGTAATAAAGTAACTTTATTAGTCCACAAGAGGAATAATTCCACACAGGTACTACCTATTACTTTTAGAAATATTCTCATTAACCACTTGCCTACCAGGCACTTATACCCCCTTATTTACCAGGCCAATTTTCAGCTTTCAGCGCTGCCGCACTTTGATTGACAATTGCGCGGTCATGCAACATTGTACCCATATGAAATTTTTATCATTTTTTTCTCACAAATAGAGCTTTCTTTTGGTGGTATTTAATCGCCACTGGGCGCTTTACTTTTTGCGCTATAAATAAAAAATTGCCAAAAATTTGAAAAAAAAAAAAGTTTCTTTGTTTCTATTATAAAATTTTTCAAACAGGTAATTTTTCTCCTTCACTGATGTGCGTTGATGAGGCAGCACTGATGGGCACTGATAGGCAGCACTAAAGGGCACTGATAGGCAGCACTAATGAGGTGACACGGATAGGCGGCACTGATAGACAGCACTAATGAGGTGTCACGGATAGGCGGCACTAATATGCAGCACTGATAGGCGGCACTGATAGGTGACACTGATGATGGGTACTGATAGACGGCACTGACTGGCATCACTGCTGGGCACTGACTGGCGGCACTGACTGGCACAACCGCTGGGCACTGACTGGCACAACCGCTGGGCTGCACTGGTGGGTGGCACTGGTGGGTGGGCACAGGTGGGTGGCACTGGTGGGCGGGCACAGGTGGGTGGCACTTCTGGGCACAGGTGTGTGACATTGCAGAGTGGCACAGGTGGGTGCACTGCTGGGCACAGGTGGGTGATCTGCTGGGCACAGGTGGGCGGAGCTAGTGGGCGCACTGCTGGGCACAGGTGGGCGGAACTTGCGGGTGGCACTGCTGGGCACCGATCATCAGGGCCCCGCTCTGACAACTGCCGGTTCTCGGCAGTACTTTCCTCACGATCTGACAGCGTGAGGAAAGTGCAGCCGAGAACCGGCACTTGCATTTCCCTCTGATCAGTGTGTCATTGGACACCGCTGATCAGGTGGTAAAAGGCCGCTGTGATTGGCCTTTTACCACATCACGTGATCAGCTGTGTCTGTAGGACACAGCGATCACGGAGATCGCCGGGTGCGCGCCCCCTGGGGCGCGCAGGAGAGCGCGTTCTGGGGGGACGTCATATGATGTCCACTCAGAACTGGCCGGCCACAGTGCAGCCGTCATTCGGCTATCTGCGGTCGGCAACAAGTTAACAGGGTGAGAAGTAGGCCTGCCGTCCTTGAAGGTTCCTAGAAACACCGCTACTGGAAAGTAGAACCATTGGTTTTCTCCTATCACCTTCTAGGACGGCACACCTGAGAGGATAATCAAGTTACCGCAGGCCTACCATTTGAATGCTGTAAACATTTCAAAAGGTGGACGTACATCCATCAGTACCTGTCCCAACAATGGTGGTGACCAGCCCACAGCAGTCATGCCTGTGAACATTCAGTGTGTGGAATGCCTGATCCTGGAAAATCGTAAAATTTAGGAAAAGAGTTCCTCGGAGGTCAGCATTTCAGCACTGACGAAGTGAAGAAAGCTGTCCTAGGATGGTGCAGCCATACTGACAAATCTTTCTATGCTGTAGCTTTCTAGGCATTAGGTAAACACTGGGATAAGCGTATAAATATTCTTTGATATTCTCCCCTGCTACAAAGTTTCCACTCCTTGAAATGTGTTATTTTATTACATAAACTCAAAAGTTTGACTTAAACGCCCCCTCGTACAGGGCTGCGCAACATCATATACACACACAATTTTGTTTTCCTGGGTAGGGGGCGCGTGTGCCCTACCTGTGCCGCCATTGGCGGCTACAGTTGTCGATCACCGCACAGCAGAGCAATACAAAGCAGCGTGCTTACACAGTAAAACGCAGCACACAGTTAAGCCTTTGATTGCCCCAGATGTTAACCCCTTCCTGCCCAGTGTCATTAGCACAGTGTCAGTGCTTTTTATTAGCACTGATCACTGTATTAGTGTCCTTGGGGATGTCCGTGACAGTCATTTCCCCACAGCGTCAAAATGCCCGCCGCAGTCCTGCTACATGTCGCTGATCGCTGCCATTACTAGAATAAAAAATAAAAATTCCAGTATATACATATATATATATATACATACATACACACACACACCACCATTTGTAGACGCTATAACGTTCAGGTAAAGTATTAGTTTATACGTATTGGGATTTTTTTTTTCTTTTTTCTTTTAGCAAAGACATGTAGCAGAAAACAATTTGGCCTAAAATTATTACTAAATTTGTTTTACATGTTTTTTGTGCTGGATATGTTTAAAAAAAAAAAAAAAAAAGTCAAAAATGTTGGGTTTTATTTTCAAAATTGTTGGTTCTTTTTTTTGTTTATAGCAAAAAAAAAAAAAAACGCACAGGCGATCCACTGCAAGAAAGCTCCATTTTCGTGAAAAAAAGGACATAAATACTTCATTTTGGTGCAGCGTTGCATGACTGCGCAATTGTCAATTAAAGTAACGCAGCGCCGTATCGCAAAAAATGGCCTGGTCAGGAAAGGGGGTAAATCCTCTGGAGGGCAAGTGGTTAATGTTGTGTATTTCTGATTTGCAGCAAGCTAAAGCAATATAACCAATAAAAAACAGAAAAGACAACCAAACTTTAATGTTTTTCTTTCTGTAATATAGCAAAAATGAGCAGAGAAGACAATCTTAATCTATGTGTATTTCTGATGTGCAGCAAGACAAGCATATGGTCAGAGTCATGGTGTATTCATCTAATTTAAAACTCCAACAAAGGGCAATATCTATCATAGGTATAACCTGGACCCTGAAATAAATCTTTATCCAACGATCCAGTGAAGAACCCGGGTATTTCTAAATAATGGAAACCTAAGGTGGGTGAACACACCACTGTAGTGGCTGTTGTCCTACCACTGTTTTAGTCCTGAATCTACCTAGTGATTCCCCATACACTGACAGAAGTAGGAGTAGGTTTAGCTAGCCCATACACAAGTGGGAGCGAGTCCAAGCCTCCTAGCTCTTAAAGACCTAGAGATCAATTAAGGCCCCTTTCTTTTGGGGCGGATCAGTCATCGGATCTGCTTGCTAAGTGGGGGATCTGTCTGCTGACCCCCCTTGTCCCGCTGTACTTTATGGGCGGTCCGATGGAAACAAACCAACTGTTTCCATCCAACTACCATCCAATCCGATAGACAGAAGGGGAACGGATCTGTCTTTTTGGCAGATCGGATTGGATGTCTGCAGATGTAAAATGAACAGGAGAAAGGGGGGGGGGGGATATTTATCTATACACACACACACACTTTTTTAAAGATAGATCATATGATCTCTATCACAAACAAAATCAGGTTAATCAGAGAACACAAGCAAAGGGAACAAAAAATAAAAAAAGTGAGGGAGAAGGCAAGAGAGTGCAAAAGTGAATACGTTTGTCTAATGGAAGCAGAAGCTTTTTTAGGTGTACTCTAATGGCTCTGACAATGACCGGGCAATGTAAGGAGAAGTCCTTTGAAGGCTTAGGAGTAATACATAAGGATGGCAGAACAGCGCCCTCACTGACACAGACCACTGAACATTGGAACAAAGGACAGTCTAGGGTGTCATACGAACTTGGCGTTGTGAAGTATGAGGAAGGGCTCTTTACAGGAATGAGCTGCCAGTAAGACTCCAAGAAAATATCCCTTATGGGGTCAAAAGGGTTGTTGTTTTTGCAAAACAGAAATAACCAATGGTCCTATGAGAGCACAGGGCCTTGATATGAAAAAAAACCTCCACAAGTTTTTTTTTTTTTTTTTTGGGAGAGAGAAAGTGAAGCTAGCGGCCTTTGGAAAACGGTGGATAAGGCCAAAATTTGCCCTTTTAGGGTGTTGAGAGCTAGATGATGTGCTAGTCAAGACCGGTTTGATGTCAAGCCAGAAGAAAGAAAAAAAAATATGTAGGTGTGAACACCTAAAATAATCACAGCGCACCAACCCCTTGTGCTGAAATACAGTCAGGTCCATAAATATTGGGACATCGACACAATTCTAAAATTTTTGGCTCTATACACCACCAAAATTGATTTGAAATGAAACAAACAAGATGTGCTTTAACTGCAGACTGTCAGCTTTAATTTGAGGGTATTTACATCCAAATCAGGTGAACGGTGTAGGAATTACAACAGTTTGCATATGTGCCTCCCACTTGTTAAGGGACAAAAGTAATGGGACAGAATAATAATCATAAATCAAACTTTCACTTTTTAATACTTGGTTGCAAATCCTTTGCAGTCAATTACAGCCTGAAGTCTGCAATGCATAGACATCACCAGATGCTGGGTTTCATCCCTGGAGATGCTCTGCCAGGCCTCTACTGCAAATGTCTTCAGTTCCTGCTTGTTCTTGGGGCATTTTCCCTTCAGTTTTGTCTTCAGCAAATGAAATGCATGCTCAATCGGATTCAGGTCAGGTGATTGACTTGGCCATTGCATAACATTCCACTTCTTTCCCTTAAACTCTTTGGTTGCTTTTGCAGTATGCTTTGGGTCATTGTTCATCTGCACTGTGAAGCGGCGTCCAATGAGTTCTGAAGCATTTGGCTGAATATGAGCAGATAATATTGCCCGAAACACTTCAGAATTCATCCTGCTGCTTTTGTCAGCAGTCACATCATCAATAAATACAAGAGAACCAGTTCCATTGGCAGCCATACATGGCCACACCATGACACTACCACCACTATGCTTCACTGATGAGGTGGTATGCTTAGGATCATGAGCAGTTCCTTTCCTTCTCCATACTCTTCTCTTCCCATGACTCTGGTACAAGTTAATCTTGGTCTCATCTGTCCATAGGATGTTCCAGAACTGTGAAGGCTTTTTTAGATGTCGTTTGGCAAACTCTAATCTGGCCTTCCTGTTTTTGAAGCTCACCAATGGTTTACATCTTGTGGTGAACCATCTGTATTCACTCTGGTGAAGTCTTCTCTTGATTGTTGACTTTGACACACATACACCTACCTCCTGGAGAGTGTTCTTGATCTGGCCAACTGTTGTGAAGGGTGTTTTCTTCACCAGGGAAAGAATTCTTCGGTCATCCACCACAGTTGTTTTCCGTGGTCTTCCGGGTCTTTTGGTGTTGCTGAGCTCACCGGTGCATTCCTTCTTTTTAAGAATGTTCCAAACAGTTGTTTTGGCCACGCCTAATGTTTTTGCTATCTCTCTGATGGGTTTTTGTTTTTTCAGCCTAATGATGGCTTGCTTCACTGATAGTGACAGCTCTTTGGCTCTCATCTTGAGAGTTGACAGCAACAGATTCCAAATGCAAATAGCACACTTGAAATGAACTCTGGACCTTTTATCTGCTCATTTTAATTGGGATAATGAGGGAATAATACACACCTGGCCATGGAACAGCTGAGAAGCCAATTGTCCCATTACTTTTGGTCCCTTAACAAGTGGGAGGCACATATGCCAACTGTTGTAATTCCTACACCTTTCACCTGATTTGGATGTAAATACCCTCAAATAAAAACTGACGGTCTGCAGTTAAAGCACATCTTGTTTGTTTCATTTCAAATCCATTGTGGTGGTATATAGGGCCAAAAATGTTAGAATGTCCCAATATTTATGGACCCGACTGTACATAGATACATATACAATGCCTTGAAAAAGTAATCATACCCATTGAAATTTTCCACATTTTGTCATATTACAACCAAAAATGTAAATGTATTTTATGTGATAGACCAACACAAAGTGGCACATAATTGTGAAATGGAAGAAAAATGATAAATGGTTTTCAAAAGCTTTTACAAATAAAATATTTAAAAAGTGTGGTGTGCATTTGTAGTCAGCCCCCCTCAGTCAATACTTTGTAGAACCACCTTTCACTGCAATTACAGCTGCAAATCTTTTTGGGTGTGTCTCTACAAGCTTTGCACATCTAGGAGAGTGAAATGTTTCCCCATTCTTCTTTGCAAAATGGCTCAATCTGTCAGATTGGATGGAGAGTGTATGAAAAGCAATTTGAAGTCTGGCACAGATTGTCAATTGGATTTAGGTCTGGACTTTGACTGGGCCATTCTAACACATGAATATGCTTTGATCTAAACCATTCCATTGTAGCTCTGGCTGTATGTTTAGGGTCACTGTCCTGCTGGAAGGTGAACCTCTGCCCCAGTCTCAAGTCTTTTGCAGACTAACAGGTTTTCTTCAAAGACTGTCCTGTATTTAGCTCCATCCATCTTACCATCAACTCTGACCAGCTTCTCTGACCCTGCTGAAGAAAAGCATTCCCACAACAGGATGCTGCCACCACTATGTTTCACACTGGGGGATGGTGTTTCACGTTGAGGTGCAGTTTTAGTTTACCACCACACATAGTGTTTTACTTTTAGGACTGACCAGAGCACCTTCTTCTACATGTTTGCTGTGTCCTTCACATGGCTTTTCGCAAACTGCAAATGGGACTTCTTATGGCTTTCATATTACCACTTGTCCATAAAGGCCAGATTTGTGGACTGCACAACTAATAATTGTCCTGTGGACAGATACTCCCATCTGAGATGTGGATCTCTGCAATTCCTCCAGAGTTACCACGGGCCTCTTGGCTGCATCTCTGAATAATGCTCTCCTTGCCCGGCCTGTCAGTTAAGGTGGAAGGCCATGTCTTGGTAGGTTTGCAGTTGTGCCATACTCTTTCCATTTTCAGAAGATGGATTGAACAGTGCTCCGCGAGATGTTTAAAACATAGGATTTTTTTTTTTTTTTTTATAACCTAACCCTGCTTTAAAATTTTTCACAACTTTATCCCTGACCTGTCTGGTGTGTTCCTTGGCCTTCATGATGTTGTATGTTCACTAATGTTCTCTAACACACCTCTGAGGGCTTCACAGAACAGCTGTATTTATACGGAGATTAAATTACACACAGGTGGACTATTTACTAATTAGGTGACTTCTGAAGGCAATTGGTTCCACTAAATTTTTGTTAGGGGTATCTGAGTAAAAGGGGCTGAATATAAATGCATGCCACACTTTTTCAGATATTTGTAAAAAAAAAAATTTGAAAACCATCTATCATTTCCTTCCACTTCATAATTATGTGCCACTTTGTGTTGGTCTATCACATAAAATCCCTATAAAATATATTTATGTTTTTGGTTGGAACATAAAATGTGGAAAATTTCAAGGGGTATGAATACTTTTTCAAGGCACTGTACACACACACATATACACCCACAAATAGACGTGTCAAAAGTTGGTGCCCTGATGAGGTAGAATTTCAGTGTGAAGCAATGTAAAAAACATAAAACCGTGTGATACAATATGAAACAAGTTGACTGATAAAGCTTAGATATTATGCTAAACGAAGGTAGCCCAGAGTGCTATACAACACACTGCTAATCTAACTCTGGAAGTGCTGCTTGATTCCAGCATGTGTGCGCTGTGTGGCTGTAGAAGACAAAAAGGAGAGGGTGAGAGAAGCGCAACAACCATAGTGTAGCATGTAAAGTGTAACTTTAATAGAAAGTTTAAAAAAATTCCAAAAGTTAGAAAGTTGCTGAGCATGACAGTCAGGTGGCCTCTGGGACAGAAATCAGACAGGCAACCAGGAAGCCTTGCCTTGGCCACCGGGAAGGGAGCGGTGATAGGATGGAAGCAGAGAACCAGTGTCACTGGAGAGCCAAGCCGTGGATGCAACACAGGGCCCAGGATACAAAGCCACCTTATGTTGTTGGAAGAATGATGTAGCTGGAATGAAGAATGCTGGAGCTGGAACAGGAATGCGTTTCAAAGCAACCTTGCTTTTTCCTCAGCCTGTCTAAAAATAGGCTACCAACCAGCATTTTTATGATCGGGAAGAGGCAAATCCCAGGGAGCCTGCAAACACCCTCTCAAACATGGATTTCCACAGCTGTCAGTGGGGAGAGCAGCTAAGCTCCCAGAGCTGCCGGAAATTAAAAAAAATTAAAAGCCAAAATTGTAAGAAATAACCAAATTGTGTAAAGAATAAAAAAATATATACAGTTGTGTTCAAAATAATAGCAGTCAGACATCACTAACCTGATCAATCACTGTTTTTGGGAGAAATGATATTTCTACATGGCAAATAATTTACTAGCAGGTGTAGTAGAGTAATAGAAATCTAACAGACCCAGCAGTCATGACATGCATACTGCTAATTCTGTGTAATTGAATCACTAATTGAAAGGGGCATGTTCAAAATAATAGCAGTGTGGAGTTCTATTAGTGAGGTCATTCATTCTTTGAAAAACAGGTGGCAATTATTGCCCTTATTTAAGGAAAGACGGCAGCAAATGTTGTACATGCTGGTTACAGTGCATTTTTCTCTGAAATTCTGAGGAAAATGGGTCGTTCCAGACATTGTTCAGAAGAACAGCGTACCTTGATTATAAAAGTTGATTGGAGAGAGGAAAACATATAAAGAAGTGCAGAAAATGATAGGCTACTCGCTAAAATGATCACAAATGCTTTAAAATGGCAACCAAAACCTGAAAGACGTGGAAGAGAGCGAAAAACTACCATTCGAATGGATAGAAGAATAGCCAAAATGGCAAGGACTCAGCCAACAATCAGCTCCAGGAAGATCAAAGAAGGTCTAAAGTTACCTGTGAGTACTGTTACAATTAGAAGATGCCTATGTGAAGCCAAGCTATCTGCAAGAAGTCCCACTGTCGAAAAACAACACATGTGCTGAAGAGGTTACAATTTGCCAAAGAACACACTGACTGGCCTAAAGAGAAATGGCGCAACATTTTATGGACTGATGAAAGTAAGATTGTTCTTTTTGGGTGTAGTGGCCAGAGACCGTTTGTCAGACGACCCCCAAACACTGAATTCAAGCCACAGTACACTGTGAAGACAGTGAAGCATGGTTGCACAAGCATCATGATATGGGGAAGTTTCTCATACTGTTGGCCTATTTATCGCATACCAGGGATCGTGGATCAGTTTGAATACATCAGAATACTTGAAGAGGTCATGCTGCCTTATGCTGAAGACAAAATGCCCTTGAAATGGGTGTTTCAACAAGACAACAACCCCAAACACACCAGTAAATCTTGGTTCCAGACCAACAAGATTGACGTTATGGAGTGGCCAGCCCAATCCCCGGATCTTAATCCAATAGAAAACCTGTGGGGTGACATCAAAAATGCTGTTTCTGAGGCAAAACCAAGAAATCGAGAAGAACTGTGGAATGTAGTCCAATCATCCTGGGCTGGAATACCTGTTCACAGGTGCCAGAAGTTGGTTGACTCCATGCAACACAGATGTACAGCAGTTCTCAGAAACAGTGCTTATACAACTAAATATTAAGTGATTCAAAGGAAAGCAAAATCTTCAAACATTTTTCATTTGTGAATGTTTGAGTTTGTAAAGAAGAATACAAAACACTGCTATTTTTTTGAACAATCTAATATTCACTTTTATTCAATTTTTTTTTAGAGGAACAACACAAATTTTATATATTTTTCTTCATGTTTTGATTTGGAATAGAATGTCTAGTGTTCTCAATGCATTTGTGTGTATTGAAATAAAAGCTATTGGAAGGATTTTGAGCTTTATTGACTTTTTTCAACTCCCTCCAAAGGTTTTCTATGGGGTTGAGATCTGGAGACTGGCTAGGCCACTCCAGGACCATGAAATGCTTCTTACGAAGCTACGCCTTCGTTGCCCGGGCTAATGGGAGGTTTGCACTCAAAATCTCACGATACATGGCCCCATTCATTCTGTCCTGTACATGGATCAGTATTCCTGGTCCCTTTGCGGAGAAACAGCCCCAAAGCATGATGTTGCCACCCCCATGCTTCACAGTAGGTATGGTGTTCTTTGGATGCAACTCAGCATTCTCCCTCCTCCAAAACACGACGAGTTGTGTTTCTACCAAACAGTTCTATTTTGGTTTCATCTGACCATATGACATTCTCCCAATCCTCTTCTGGTTCATCCAAATGCTCTCTAGCAAACTTCAGACGGGCCCGGACATGTACTGGCTTAAGCAGGGGTACAGGTCTGGCACTGCAGGATCTGAGTCCCTGGCGGCGTAGTGTGTTACGTTGGTCCCAGCTCTCTGCAGGTTATTCACTAGGTCCACCCGTGTGGTCCTGGGATTTTTGCTCACCGTTCTTGTGATCATTTTAATCCCACGGGGTGAGATCTTGCGTGGAGCCCCAGATCAAGGGAGATTATCAGTGGTCTTGTATGTCTTCCATTTTCTAATTATTGCTCCCACAGTTGATTTGTTCACACCAAGCTGCTTGCCCATTGCAGATTCAGTCTTCCCAGCCTGGTGCAGGTCTACAATTTTGTTTCTGGTGTCTTTCGACAGCTCTTTGATCTTCACCATAGTGGAGTTTGGAGTGTGACTGTTTGAGGTTGTGGACAGGTGTTTTTTATACTGATAACAAGTTCAAACAGGTGCCATTGATACAGGTAATGAGTGCAGGACACAGGAGCCTCTTAAAAAAGGTGCAGGTCTGTGAGAGCCAGAAATCTTACTTGATTGTAGGTGACATATTTATTTTCCACCATAATTTGCAAATAAATTCTTTCTAAATCAGCCAGCCAATGTGATTGTCTGGATTTTTTTTTCTCATTTTATCTATCATAGTTGAGGTCTACCTATGATGCCAATTACAGGCCTCTCTCATCATTTAAAGTGGGAGAACTTGCACAATTGGTGGCTGACTAAATACTTTTTTGCCCCACTGTATACATGGTGATCCTGTTTTACTTGTTCACGACGCTTGACTGTACTTAAGTCCAGGCTTCACCCATCACAGGGGGCATACCCCTGAAAGGGGTCTTCAGGTATAGGCTTCCACAGCAATAGGCCACAGTCCTAAACCTATATAGAACCTTGTGGCTAACTCAATGCACTGCACCAAGATGAGGGTACCACCCAGGATCCCTGCTACTCTGTAGCCTTGTAAGAGTCATGTCTGCTGACCTTACAGGAATTACAATACTAATAAAAAAATATATATATATATATATATATATATATATATATATATATATATATATATATATATATATATATATATTTCCTTGTGAAGGAAAAAAAGAGACACACTCAAGTGCATTTTCCCTACTGTGTTATGAAGGGGGAAAAAAAACAAAAAACGTAGAGGTGTACGACACAAAATATGTCTAACATTGATTTTCATATGAAGGCTGCTATGCTATACAGAGATTTTCTCAGAAACAGAGTCACTGAACACTAGAAACTGAATGATGTACTAGACTCCAAGAAATGGAAAGATTAGCTATACCCAAGTGGGTTGGCAATTGGATTCTTAGCAGAGCAGTGACTGAGGGAAACTGGACACTGACTAGGTTTAAGGTCTTTCCACAATGAGGAAAAAAAAAAAAAAAAAAATCAATAAAATAAATAATAATGTGGCATACGGAAGTATAGGAAACTGATCTTTGTTAACCCAGCAAGTCAAAAAATCCCTCAAAATGAAATAGGATCTGAGGAAAGCAAAAGCATAGAGTGCAGCACAGGGTAATGAAGAGAAAAAGAAGGCTCCTGCTGCCGAGAGGAATATGAGGTCAAATGACACCAGCCACAAGGATATATTTTTACTAAAGTGGAAATCTAAGGTACCAGAAAGCAGGGAACTCTAACTTTTCGTCATGCATCTTTATATTTATGTCTGTCATTACTTTTCTCTTGATCCTTTTTTCCAGAATTTTTAAGAATGGAGCTACAAGAAGAGTCCTAAACCGCCAATTGCCTTGGGCATAGACCCATAAGGAATCCAGCAGTACAAACTAATAACTTCTTACTTGTAAAAAGTGGATAGATATGTTTATTGCAGTGGGCTGAGCAGATGAACCAGAGCACGTTTGACCTCCAGATGTGCAGTTTGAGTGGAAGTGACACTAATAGTGTACAAGGTACTACTGGAAAAGTAGACGAATGGAGTTGGAAAAGGACACAAAAAAATATCATAGCTATACAGTGAATACTGACTGTGTAACAATGTGCCCCCTTATTCTGGTCTGCCAATGGGATGTGAGTGGGAGACAGAAAAGGACACTAGATGAACAGACAATCAAAACTGGACAATACTGTCCTACTAGTGCTTGTGTGTCCAACCTGTTGGCGTTTTGCAGTCATTAAATTTAACTTATCCACTTCAGCTTTCAAAGCTTTATACTGTATTCCCAATTCTTGCTCTGTTCCAGCATTTCTTAATTTTACAATACCTTCTTCAACCTGAAAAGAAAAAAAAATTGAAATCATGAAACTGAATTAAAAACGCTTTATTAAAAGAAAAAATATTATAAAATTACATTACCACTTTTAGCTGAACAAGCAGCTTGTATACATCTGCCATATCAGCCAAAATCAGTAGCCTTGTAACAGCTGACAACAGGGCACGAGCTGCTCGCACCATATTCCCACGCTTAACAGAAGAGCATGGATCATCAGCAAACTCTCCAGAAGCACTTCTCATTACTTCCCCTGTAGTTGAAAAAAAAAAATAAAATTAATCACCATAATATTCACAAAGGATAGGCACAACTCCAAGATTACCATATATCATGCCACTTTATGTGAAAATTGGTGGAAAAGTAGGTAAGGGTTAGATCCTCTGGTTGTATGGTTACCCTATGCACCTTTTGAGATTCACCCTCAATTCCTACCCTAACATTTCTTTATTATACAGGAAGTAAGGAAAACTCCAACAGTAACACTCAAAGAAGTTAAAGATTTTCTTTAGTAAAGTAGGGGAACCTATTGCCTGTCAGATTTGTATTTCTTTCTGGGTCCCTGTGGTAGATTTTCCCTCACCTTTTGTTTAATGAAACTTGTTAAAAAGGAGGACAGAAGGTTGGGGCAATCTCACTAAACTGAGACCAAAGTGCAGTAAAAAACCTGACAGGAGTTTGAATCCCAATTTCCCACTTTATCCAAAACCGTTCTAAACCTAGAAAAACATTTTTGGCTTGAAAATACACTTGAAGAGTTTTTTTACCTTGTTTACTTCTGGATAGCTACAGTGGGGATCGAAAGTTTGGGCACCCCAGCTAAAAATTTGTATTAATGTGCATAAAGAAGCCAAAGAAAGATGGAAAAATCTCCAAAAGGCATCAAATTACAGATTAGACATTCTTATAATATGTCAACAAAAGTTAGATTTTATTTCCATCATTTACACTTTCAAAATAACAGAAAACAAAAAATGGCGTCTGCAAAAGTTTGGGGACCCTGCAGAATTTATAGCATGCACTGCCCCCTTTGCAAAGCTGAGACCTGCCAGTGTCATGGATTGTTCTCAATCATCATCTGGGAAAACCAGGTGATGTCAATCTCAAAGGTTTTAAATGCCCAGACTCATCTGACCTTGCCCCAACAATCAGCACCATGGGTTCTTCTAAGCAGTTGTCTAGAAAACTGAAACTGAAAATAGTTGACGCTCACAAAGCTGGAGAAGGCTATAAGAAGATAGCAAAGCGTTTTCAGATGTCAATATCCTCTGTTCGGAATGTAATTAAGAAATGGCAGTCATCATGAACAGTGGAAGTTAAAGCAAGATCTGGAAGACCAAGAAAAATATCAGACAGAACAGCTCGCAGGATTGTGAGAAAAACAATTCAAAACCCACGTTTGACTGCACGATCCCTCCAGAAAGAGCTGGCAGACACTGGAGTTGTGGTACACTATACCACTATAAAGAGATACTTGTACAAATATGGTCTTCATGGAAGAGTCATCAGAAGAAAACCTCTTCTGCGTCCTCACCACAAAAATCATCGTTTGAACTTTGCAAATGAACATATAGACAAGCCTGATGCATTTTGGAAACAAGTTCTGTGGACCGATGAGGTTAAAATTGAACTTTTTGGCCGGAATGAGCAAAGGTACGTTTGGAGAAGGGGCACAGCATTTAATGAAAAGAACCTCTGTCCAACTGTTAAGCATGGGGTTGGATCAGTCATGCTTTGGGGTTGTGTTGCAGCCAGTGGCACAGGGAACATCTCACGAGTAGAAGGAAAAATGGATTCAATAAAATTTCAGCAAATTTTGGACGGTAACTTGATGCCATCTGTGAAAAAGCTGAAGTTAAAGAGAGGATGGCTTCTACAAATGGATAATGATCCTAAACACACCTCGAAATCCACGGGGGATTACATCAATAGGCGTAAACTGAAGGTTTTGCCATGGCCTTCACAATCACAATTGAAAATCTATGGATAGACCTTAAAAGGGCAGTGCGTGACAGACAGCCCAGAAATCTCAAAGAACTGGAAGACTTTTGTAAGGAAGAATGGGCAAAGATACCTCAAACAAGAATTGAAAGACTCTTGGCTGGCTACAAAAAGCGTTTACAAGCTGTGATACTTGCCAAAGGGGGCAGTACAAGATATTAACTGTGCAGGGTGCCCAAACTTTTGCAAATGCCATTTTTTTGTTTTCTGTTATTTTGAAAGTGTAAATGATGGAAATAAAATCTAACTTTTGTTGACATATTATAAGAATGTCTAATCTGTAATTTGATGCCTTTTGGAGATTTTTCCATCTTTCCTTGGCTTCTTTATGCACATTAATACAAATTTTTAGCTGAGGTGCCCAAACTTTCGATCCCCACTGTATATATAGAAATACATAATATATAGTCAAATTAAAGGAATGGAATTCTTGTACTTCTTGAGTCTACCGAGTGACACAATCTAACTGCAACCTGCCCAGTACCTGGGCATTAGGGACAAATACTGAAGATCAGGCCCAGTACACCATAAACCCTCTAACCAAGCTGCCAAGTTATAGCCACATGAAAACAGACATAATGGCAACATCCAACTCAAGAGAGGAGGGAACTGGAACCCTTGATAAAAATCTCAAGAAATTGATTTATTGGCAAATGTTTCTTTATTATGTCCTTTGAGAGACAATTATTTATTCATGTATGCAAACAATTCAGAGAAGGTGGGGAGGGGGCAAACTAAAGAAATAGAAAGGAAAAAAAAAAAAAAAAAAAAAAAAAAAAAAAAAAAAAAGAAGGAGTCCACTGCAAAGCACTTATCCAAAAAAGGACCGATGCAATATACCAGATTATATGTAGAAAAAATGGTAAGTTTATTGTATCAAAAATATAACTGACAATTACAAAATTTAATAAAATGCAAAATACACATTCATCACCATACCCCAGACAACATTGTCTGTCCCCATTAAAATAAAATCACTATATATCACTTGTGGCGATTTGTTAGGGCTAAGTAGAAAGATTGTGAATTATTCACTAATTTTGCTATTTGCCAAAGTAGATTGCCTTTCGGGGGAGTTACACACTCATTTGGGGCAACCACTTCTATAGAGCTATGGTGACTGCGACAAAAAAGGTGAACCTCTCTCAAAAAGGAGAACTGCAGTCAGCTATAATGTGTATAATACAGTTATGGCAAATGTGTTAAATGGCAAAGGTGGCAGTGTCAAAGCAGTCAATTTAAAATTCACATTTTGACCAAAAATAATAAATGCAATTTTTGCAGGTAAAAAAAAATTTGTATTTATTATTTTTGGTTGTAGGAGCCTGTACAGCATTGCATCAGCGATCACAGGTCACTGGTGCCATGCAGGTCTCCTGCAGACCTGACAGTATATCTGCCGATAGCCACTATGGCTGTCGGGACTTGTAGTTCATTCATTCATTCACAGAGCACTGTAAATGAAGGATGCAGCTGTGTGGGTGGAGCCCAGCGCAGCCAAGCTGTATTTAAAAAGTGACAGATAGTACAGGCAATTTATCCCCATACTTCTGTCACAAGGGGGGCAGTAGGCAGTGGCTGTAGCATTGGGAACATATTACATGTTCCACCCTAAAATTGGGTGGAACATGCAACATGTTCCCAAAGGCAAATTTATCCTTTTACAAAAACTTATTTCCATGTAGATTAAGGCAAACGTAGTATTGCAAAAAGATGCCAGTATTTTGTAGCCAGAAATGGAAGAAGTAGTTCAGCAGAAAAGCAAGTTGAGAAAGCAGTTGTGGGAATTAAGCAACAGTGTAGATGTTTCAAGCCAATCACAGATGAGCAGATCAGTCGACCAGGTGACGCAACTCACATGCTAGGCAGAGTCACTCATTCCTCGGTCAATTTTCATACCTCTCAGGTGAATACACCATGCTTTGTGCTAGCATATGACCCACTGTATCTGCTTCACCCTGGGCCAGAGCCGTATCCTATGCATCATAGATGCCTCATGTCTTGCACTCTCACTATATTGTATTGTTGCTGCTCCTCTGAAAAGGTCACAAGACTTGTCTCTTTCCTATGTCGCATCCCTGCTCCAGGAGCCAGTTGATTTCACCCGTGATTATGTGAGGCCATATGTGACGTCACTGACGTGATGTCAACGCGTTTTCACCATTTGCAATGTCAGCTTCATCAGGACCAATGAGATGCTTCTCTTTTTGACACTTTATAACAGTGGCTCCACCCAACTCTAAGTCTATGTGTCTTAAAAACAACATGGTTACAATTATATCTAAAAGGATCAGATTACCTGTGATTTAAAATTAATCGTTTACATAGGACAGCATAGCTTAAATTAAGGTTGCTATACCATCAACCACTTTAAGTTTACAGACAGATCCCACATGGCATTATCTACAGTAATGATACTTTTTTTTTTTTTTTTTTTTTTTTAAGAATATTTATTGGGTTTTAAGTTAAAACAAGAGCAAAATGGTAAGGCAGTTATGACAATGTTACAACATTTCTAATCAAAGATATAATATTGCGGCAAATAAAAATGACCTTAGAGTGATGGTAGTGGTTAGGAAAGGGCATTGATATGATACTAAGGTATAAAGTTTGCATACGTGAATAGCGAAGAAAGTGGTGTGAGGAAGTGGTAGGCAAGAGGTTTGTGTGTAGATAAGGAAAAAATAATAGCCAGTGGGAATTATGCATTCCGGACTTGATATGATGTTGTGATTTGCCAGTAGATGATGTTGAATGGTTAAGATGTACGCAGATGTCATCTGTTACCCACCAATAAACATGTCCAAAAGAAGGTAAAGAGAAAGGAATTATCTGAGAGTTTGGTGGTGGAAGTAGGTGAAAATGGTAAAGAAGTAAAGTAAGAAAAGAGAAAGTAGGAGAAGGGGGGAATTGTGAACAGATGAAGTAATCAGTGTGGATGAGATTGTTGAAGAATGATGATAGGATGGTATAGCAGCTGAAGTCAAGGAGCATAGAGAAGTAGGAAGAATTTTACCCTTGGGGCCTAGATAGAATGGAGAGAGATGAAAAACTGAGGGGGAAGAGGAAAAGAGATGAAAACCAGTGATTAGTAATTACGGGTTCCACCATGAGTAATGTGGAAGAAGTGTCACCCTCCAATTGACTGATGTGGGTCTGTGTTGTGATGATAATGTGAGTGTGTATATAAGCCTAAGTCAAGAGAGTAAATAGAGGGTCAAGATACAGATGAGGTGAGGATGGAGAGGGAGTAAATGAGAGAAGAAGAGAAGTGACAGTAAAACATTGCACATGACCAACTTAGTCAGCTAGATGATAGTTCCAATACCACCGACTTCGTGGGGGTTTCATTGGACGAGTTAAAAGGTTAGAATTCTGAATAAAGAAGGCCTGCTCCTGTACGGATAGGGATCCTGTAATATAGGAGTTCCACTTTTGGAAGTAATGGGATTCTTTTGAAGTAGTCAGGGAGGTGATTAGGTTGAACCTGTCCAGACATAGAAATGAGTTGAGCTCTTATTTGAGGTCTGTCATAGTTGGAGGGCACTTGGAGACCCATTTTCGGAGAATGACCAGTCTTGCTATTAGGAGGTATGTTGATATCCAAGATTTGTTATTTTTGAAGGATGACATTTGTGAGAAGAGACCAATGACTGGCTGTTCCATAAAGCCGAAGAGTAGCGGAAGCGGGTGGATGGGTAGTTGGAAAGGTAGTGATAACAGATATGAAATTGACCACTTGCTTCCAGAATGTGGAAATAGCAGAACAGAGCCAGAATCTATGTTGTAATGATGGTTTTTGAGTTCGGCATAAAGGGCAGGTAGACAGAGCCGGGTTAGTTTTGGAGTAGAGGACAGGGCATGTAGGCGCGGTGGAGAACCTTAAGCTGTTCAAGCCAGAATTCATTGTGATTGAAGGCACATGTGGAATTGAAGCCTGATAGTAATTGGTCAGCTGTGAATGCGTTATTGAAATCTTTGACCCAGGATTTCACAGCATTGAATGTCTCACAAGGTTTGGCATATAGAAGGTTCAGTGGTCTATATATGTTTGAAATGTTGTATTTTCGAGGGTTCGCCAAGACATCAATAAATGTCGACTGAAATCTAGTAGATTTAGTGGGTGAAACGGAGTTGACAAAGTGCCTTACTTGAAGCATATAGAAGAAGTGATATGCTGGAAGTCCGTAGGTTTGTAGGACACTGTTAAGAGGTTTTGGGGAACCCATAGAGGTGTCATAGAATTGTTGTACCAAAGTTAGGTTTTGAACTCACCAAGTGTCATAAGCATTGTAGGATTGTGGAGGAGGAAAGGAAAGGTTATTGTGAATAGGAAGAAAGCGTGAGAGCCACGGAGAGACCCCTAGTTTACGCCTGACTTCCCTCCCTGTAATAAGGGTAGGATACTTTCTTAACCAGATGTTCATAACTAATGTAATGACTGGAAGAGGAATAGCCTTTTTTATGACTGAATATCTTGGAGTAAAATTCAAAAAATGCATTGATTTTCCAAAAATACCTGAAGGTTCAATTCCACATTCAAACTTTTCGGATACAGTGTCCAATTTATATATCCACATTTCTTCACATTTTAGCAGCAATCAAAATCTCCTCTCTTTGGAGGGCAAAGAACCCTTTTATTTTTGTACCATCCAATTTACTTTGATGGAAATTTAGAAAGTGTTGGGCTAGGTGACTATCAGGCTCTTTAGAATGTATGTCCCTAAAATGTTCCCCTATTCTAATTTTTAATTGCCTCTTCGTTTTATCTACACTATACTATTACATGGGCACGTGATCATATACATTACCCTTATGGTAGAACAATTCAGTCTGAATTTTATAGTAGGCTTGATTTTCTGAGTCTGAAAAATGTGTGTCCAATCTACATTGTGGCATATTTGACATTTGCCACATTGAAACATTCCTTTTGAATGAGGGAATAGAGATAACCAAGTTGGATCTCTGATTGCGTTATACTCTGTGTGAATTAGCAGGTCCCCAAGATTTGGTAGTCTTCTGGCTACCATTTGTGGGTAATCACCCACAATTTTTTTCAACTTTGGACATTCAGTCAAAACTCTACAGTGTTTCTCAAGGATTTTTTTTATTTTTATTTTATTTAATTGAGCACCAAATCTGGTGATCATCCTTACGGATTGTGTTTTCTCCTCTTTTTTTCACTCCAATCATACCTAGATGTTTTTGGGGGGCTAATGTTTCTCTGTTCATATACCCTCTTTCTTGGCTTTTTTTTTTTTTTTATGAGTGAGAGCACCCAAGTTCTTTACAACCTTTTGTACAATCCTCTTGCTTCTTTTCTGAATTGATATCCAAACAATTCCTACATCTCAAAAACTGTCCTATAGGGATCCCATTAATTAGAGCTCAAGGACGGTGGCTTTCCACTTTGGAGAAGCATGTCTGCTGCTGTAGGTTTGCAATAAGTTCTAGTAGACAGCCTTCCATACCTGATCCTAATAGTGAGACTGAGAAAAGAAATCTCATGACAGTCATATGTGCAGGTCAATCTAATATTCAATGAGTTTGTGCTCAGTTCATCAATGAATTCATTAAGTTTCTCAATACTCCCCTTCCAGACAATGAGGACATAGACCAGAGACTGCGGACACAGTACAGGAGATGGACCAGAGACTGCGGACACAGTACAGGAGATGGACCAGAGACTGCGGACACAGTACAGGAGATGGACCAGAGACTGCGGACACAGTACAGGAGATGGACCAAAGACTGCGGACACAGTACAGGAGATGGACCAGAGACTGCAGACACAGTACAGGAGATGGACCAGAGACTGCGGACACAGTACAGGAGATGGACCAGAGACTGCGGACACAGTACAGGAGATGGACCAGAGACTGCGGACACAGTACAGGGGATGGACCAGAGACTGCGGACACAGTACAGGGGATGGACCAGAGACTGCGGACACAGTACAGGGGATGACCAGAGACTGCAGACATAGTACAGATGACCAGAGACTACAGACAGTAAAGAAGATTACCAGAGACTGCGGACCTTTGGGGAGGGAGGGGGAAAGGAATGTCGTGTCCCAGAAGACGCCGGACCATTCACAAAGCGCAATGCTTCTCGCGCATGCGCAGTGGGCACCCGGCTGTCACAGAAGCTGCCGCGGGAAGACTGCAGCGCTGGAGCTAGGAACAGGTAAGGTCCTGCAGGAGAGAAGAGCTGAGCGGCCGACCCGATATTCCGACATGGTGGCGGCAGAAATACCAGACAGGCCGCTTTACATTCCCTCCATAAGACGCACTGATATTTTCCCCCCTTTTTTGGGGGGGAAAAAGTGCGTCTTATGGAGCGAAAAGTACGGTACATGTTGTTTCTCCCAGTTCCCCAAATGGAGGCAAGTGTAGGACGGTGCCACCTCAATAGGTCCCTCTATTATTATTATACATAGCTCCAACAGTTTGCGCAGCGCTTTTCAAAATTAAGGTAGACAGTACAGTTACAATACAATCTGGTACAAGAGGAAACAGAGGGCCCTGCTCATTAGAGCTTACATCCTAGGAAAGTCTGTTAATAGTAACAGCTATTGAACTGGAAAGATGTAAGATTCAAGGTTGGGTACCATTTCCTTCAGAACAACTCTCTAGCAGTACACAACAAACTGAGCATGTGCACAGTGTCCCTGAGGCTATGTTCTATCAAGAGATGAAATGGGGAACATAGAAGGGGAGGATCAAACATCCTTTTTTTACACAAGCCAGAGGATTAACCCTTCAGGTTTCACAGTGAGTATAACAAGCATGCTTTACTGCATATACAGACTGATTATACTGTTATGGGTTTAGTAACACTAAGAAAATCCAGTTTACTTTTGGTGAGAAGACAAGCTTCTCTAGCAAAGGTCAGTTTAGAATTAAGCTTTTCCACTAAGATGGGAAATGGATAGTCAGATAATTTAAGTTATGTATTTGAATCCCTTAGTTGACGATTGACCACTCACTTAAAATTACATTACCCCCCTTATCACTCCTCTTAATGGACTATGTTACTTGATTCCCTCAATTCACTGAGTGCTTTCCTTTCATTTTTTTGGAGATCATCTATAGGTGGCATTTTCTAAATTTGTACGTTTTAAATCAGCAGATACAAAGTCTAAGAACAGACTAATCCATCTATAACTTCTGACGGTAGGCATTCTAGTTGAATTTATTTTAAAGGTCTACTCTTCTCAGGGTTTGAATATCTTGATACTCTTCCACTTACTCATCTATACTTCCTTCCGTATACAGGGACATCAATAAATATATTTATCCTCTGTTAATTCTTCTCTCCAGAAAATTTTCTCATTTCTTTCATATGCAAGTCTAAAGAAAATCTTCCTCAAAAATAGGTTAAAACCCTAAATACCTCACTCATTCATCCTAGTAACTGGGGCAAAAAAACATCCCTCCACTCAACAGCTGAATAGGTCTTTAAGTGGGAATTCAGAGAGAATAATTACTTTATGGTCATTTGATGCCTAAACTACTGTTTCCTCTGACTCATTGTTCTTCCCCTTTCCTCCTGAACATCCTTTCCTCTGAGGGTTTCTTCCCTTTTTTGTATTTTCTATCTTTTTTTCCCTGACTGGATGGCCCTGATTTACTATTGTGCCTGGGCGCATATCCGTGGGCGAACATCTAATTTTTACGAGCGACCGTCTACTTTTACCCCGCTAAGAGATTTACTATTGAGCAGCGTCCATAAGTAGATGCCCAATCGAATTTACTAACGAGACACACACCAGGAATCAGACATACCTCTTACCAAGTCTGCTTTGTGAGTCTAACACCATGAAAAATCACTGCAGAGACATGTTCACTTTGAAATTTGCTTTGCCAAATATCAGGACTTCACTTTAAACAATATCTGCCAGTTCAAAAAAAATTAAGAATGTGTTAAAAATAGTTTTTTTTAAAGCAAATCAACACAGTAAAAAACTAGATGCCCGTGCAGTGTCTTTGGCCGATATACATGCGCATGTGCAGAACACATTTTAGACGTCCTCTGTGGGTGCTTGCTTTTTAGCCACTGCTCTATAGTAAATCTCAGTATGGATTCCCCTGACAGCCGACACTCGGTAGCATCTCCTGTATTAAACAAACAGCACTAGGCATATCTTTATGTATTCTAATTTGATTTCCTAAGTTCTAGAGATTCTATTTTTGTTTCTTATCCTTTATAATTATTTCCGTAATGATTTTACTTATTTCGAAGGTCTAGATAATATTTATTTTGACAGCTGAATGTAAAAATAAAAAAAGGTCCGCAATTAAAAAAAAAAAAAAAAAAAAAAAAAAAAAACCAGCGTGGGTCCCCTCTCATCCATACCATCCAAGCCCTTCAGCTCTGGTATGGATATTAAGGGGGAACTCCACGCCGAGATTTAATAAAAAAAAAAAAAAAAACAGTGTGGGGACCCCCTCAATATCCATACCAGACCCTTATCCGAACATGCAGCCCGGCAGGTAAGGAAAGGGGAGGGGACGAGCAAGTGCCCCCCCCCCTCCTGAACTATACCAGGCCACATGCCCTCTACATGGGGGGGTGCTTTGGGGCAGGGGGGCTCCCCCCCCCCAAAGCACCTTGCCCTCATGTTGATGGGGACAGGGGCCTCTTCTCCACAACCCTGGCCGGTGGTTGTGGGGGTCTGCGGGAGGGGGGCTTATCAGAATCTGGAAGCCCCCTTTAACAAGGTGGCCCCCAGATCCCAGCCCCTCCCACGTGAATGAGTCTGCGGTACATCATCCCGCGACTCATTCACAAAAAAACAGTGTGGTGTAAACATGGGGACAAGGTGCTTTGGGGGGGTAGCCCCCCATGTTGAGGGAATGTGGCCTGGTATGGTTCAGGAGGGGGGGGGGGGGGCGCTCGCTCGTCCCCCCCCCCCCCCCCGCGCTTTCCTGACCTGCCGGGCTGCATGCTCGGATAAGGGTCTGGTATGGACTTTGGGGGGATCCCCAAGCTGTTTTTTTAATTTCGGCGTGGAGTTACCCCTTAATATCCATACCAGACCCGAAGGGCTTGGTGTGGATGGGAGGGGGGACCCCATGCCATTTTTTATTTATTATGGTGCTGGTTTTTAAATGTAAATTTTCCCATTTTTTTTCTTCACTATAGCTCAGAAAATTCACCTGTCACTTCCCCCAGCTAAAAGAAAACGTTTTCTTGAAATTTAGATCCCTAAAGGAAACAATGTTTACTTTGAGTTTATTAAAAGATACAAAGTTTTCTGTAATTTCAGGGAAAGTGACTTCTAAGCTTGTAAACTATAGTGAAGAAAAAAAAAAGGCTGGCATTTGCATTTGAAAATCAGTGCCGACATACACTTTGTATTGCGAAAAAATTATTAACAATTGTGTAAACCGAGGCATTATCTTCAATGGATTTTCATTCGTAAACCGAAAATTACGTTAACCGAGGCATTGGTAAACTGAGGTACGCCTGTATTAGTATTGCAATCCTTTGTATTGGGATACATAGAACCAACATACATCTGAATTGGCAACATAGCACAACATTTGTGTCGCATTTGAGATATCTGGCTAGTTACACTGACCTTGCCCAGGGACCTAGGATTGATTCACACCACAGAAATACAGGCAGGATTAGTGTTTAACAGCTCCGTGGATTAGTGGTTAGCACTACTGTCTCACAACACTAGGGTTGTTGGTTTGAATCCCAACCACAGCAATGAATTTGCATGATCTCCGTGTGACTACCCTAACATACATGTGCTGGTGGCAGCATCTTTGCTTTCTGTTTAAATGATCCCTAGAATGTGAATTAGAATGAGGCCTTGTCTGTTCAAACACCTTTAAAGTAGCACCTTATGTGAATGTCAAACAATGGGATGAGATAAGGGCCTGGACTAATGATTGATTGGATAATGCTTGTTTGCACTCCACCTCCTTTTGGGAAAGTTTGTCAAACCATGAGAAGAGTGAGCAAAAGAAATGGATTAAAAAAAAAAAAAAAAAAAAAAAAAATGGCATGGAGCCCCCCCCAAATCTAAAACAGACCCTTATCTGAGCATGCAGATACCGCATGCCTTCAAAGGTTTATTTCCTTTGTTGAATTGCCTGCTTGGTTCACACTAGATGTGATTTTAAATTGTGCTTTTTGTTGGCAATTTCACCGTGTTTTCTGTAGATTTACCAATGAGTTATTGCGTTTTCAATTGTGTTTTGCATTGCGATTTCTATTGTAGTCTATATGTGAAATCACTACAAAATGCTGAAAAAGTTAGACGAGAACTACTTTTGAAATTGTGCTGCAGCAAATCGCTTACGTTAAGACACTCACATCCACATTCATTAGATCGGATATTAGGTACAATTTCAATTTCCAAATCGCACCTGAAATCGTGCACCCTGGATGCGACTCCGACACTGATTTCTAAAGTAGTACATGTACTACTTTTGTGACGATTTGCATAGATATCTGTGTCAGATGTCTTGCAAATCGTAAGGAAATCAGCATCTTCACTGTACGTCGCACAATTTCTAAATCGGCTTTGATGTGACCGCGGTGTAAGGCCTTTTTATGTTTGATTTCCTGAGTGTTTTTCCGATTTATGGGAAATGCCGCATACTAGCAAAAGTGAATTGACATTTTCAGTATTGCATGCGAGATGTGGTCATGTGACTGCCTTAACTCATGCGATAATCTGGAGTGAATTGTGCCCATAGGGCCAAGAAATATTGCCAATAGGGTTCCCTTTCACATCCCTGTTCAATGTATGCTGCACAGGTACACGTCACTGTGGCTTTCTTTCTGACTCTGATTTGTGGGGCCTGTATACTAAGGGTTAATGCAGGTGGGAAGAGAATTAATCAGGTGCAAACACTTTCTCTGACCAAATGAATGACAGTGGTGGGTGTGGCCTACCATATATAAAGAGACCCAGTAGAGGTGATTTTTGCCTTGTACAGGCACATTATTTCTGCATGTCCTTGTCTGTGGTGGTTTGGGGAGGAAGAGATATTGTGGTGAATTGCCCCAGGCCACACTCACGCTGTGTTTTGATGTGGGCTGTAAATGTTTTGCATGTTCTTCCTTCTAAGGTGTGTTTGTGTGTTATTGTACAATAATTGTGTTTATTATCTTTGCATTGTAATCCTAACACATGTCCATTGCTCTGCTCTTCCAAGTTTGCTTTATTTAGAATGAAATGCAGTTTTCAGACAAACATGGTGAGAAATGTATGTGTGGGGGATTTGGGGAGGTGTTTTTATTTTGGCACGTATGTATTTTTATATTGATATTTCGATCTGCAGCTTGTTTTGTGAATAAGCCCAAGTGATATTAACCGTTGGTTTCCTGCTGTAACCTGTGAAAGCACAGTTCATTATAAGTATCTTTTAGACTGTAAGCTTTTATGAGCAGGACCGTTCTATTTTAGCAACATCAATCCTGTTTTTTTTTTGTTTTGTTTTTTTCACACCAAGATATTGAATGTAGCTTTTTGTTGCTGTCCAAATAAATGTGGAATGTGTATTTGATCAATAAACATTTGTACTATGTATTTTTTGGGGGGATTATTTCATGTTCTAGTTGAATGTTGCACAGTGGCTAAATGGTTAGCACTTCCACCTGGCAGCATTAGGGTCGTTGGTTCGAATCCCAGCCACGGCACCTCCTGCCTGGAGTTTGCATGTTCACCCTGTGCCTGTGTTTCCTCCGGGTACTCCGGTTTCCTCCCACACTCTAAAGACATGCTGGTAGGTTAATTGGATCCTGTCAAAATTGGCCTTAGTATATGTATGAATGTAAGTTAGGGCTCTTAGTACGCCCCTTGAGGGTTAGGGACTGATGTGAATTTACCACATCTATATGTAAAGTGCTGCGTAAATTGACAGTGCTATACAAGTATCTGAAATATACTAGCACCCCTAACACTTATTTTTGCTAGCTATATAATATGCCCAAATCTTCCTTGTTAGAGCACACGTGTTCAAGTAAGTCCAAAATAACAAACCAAAAGCCCTCTATTGCATGACAAGACCATGTTATGTACCAATGAATAGGTCATGTTCAATGTGCAGCTAGCTATTCTTTTTCTACAATCCTCTTAACAGTAATAAATTGGGCCCCCAATTTATGTTGACTTTTTGCCCTTACTGGTAAATATATATTCGCCAATGTCATATACACACAGTATAGCTGCAAGCATACATACACCAATGCAAAATCTACAATAGAACTGCAAACATGTATTTGCGAATGTCATATACACAATGGAGCCGCATGTAAAATTGCTATGATGCACAAATAAACGCCAAGACGGCTGTTGGAGGAGGCGCTAGAGCAGCTGTCATACCAGAAATACGTCATGACGTTTGTGGAAGGACGTTTGCACACACCCGGAAGTGGAAGTGGGGAGTGTGAGTGGATGGGAGTGTAGTTAGAGTTTAGTGGTAATTTGCAAGTCTATTTTTTAGTTTTGTGAATTGTTCTTTTGTGGAATTCCAGACCACATCTGGACATGGCGAGATCGCTGTTCTCTACCGAGCAGCTGATCCTCATTTGCTGGGGAAACATTACTAATAATTGTTGTATTTTCAGTTGAAAACATGTCCAATTCCTAGATCCATTGAGGTACACATAGCAGAGGTTCAAGGTTCTTCCTAACTATACAGGTGGCACAGACACAAGCATACACCCAGGGCCACTGTTAGATATCATGGGGCCCCGTACAGCATACCTGACAGCCCCCCACCGCCAGAGAAAATATCCAAATTATATTTATGGTAAAAATACACTAAAAACATTATTAATGGACATAATCCCAACCATATTCCTGTGAAATCTAAATGATAAAACTGTACTGAGTTCATAAATAAAGCTGTGTGTGTAATTGAGGTTTTGGGGCTCATGGGTGCTGTGGCCTGTAGAGTGGGAATCAGTGGTTGGTTTTTGTGGCTATCACCGTTTGCAGGCAACCTATGTTACACTATGGAATTGCTGCAGGTCATAATTTGACAAGCATATGGGTGCAGGTGTACAGCCCTGAACACAGTGAGCATTCAGGGCCACTTCCCCACGCCATCACACCTGTCAGATTAAAACCTGTGTTCATACAGCTGCTGTGTCCCCATAGTGTAACAGGTGGCTCTAGCCACAAACAACCCACTCATTCATGCTGTACAGGCCAGAGGACCTGTGTGAATGGGGCATTTTTTACTTTTTTTTTTTTTTTTTCCTCAGCTCGTTAATTTCAATGGCCTGCCTAATGTGTGGGAACATGCAAAAATACTGCAGGCATATTATTTTAAAAGTGTGTTGCGCCTAACCGTGCACATCTGCAAAGGGCATTGCATTTCTTTGCTGTGCTGGAAAATGTGTGTTCTTGCATGCGTTTCTGCACCACCAATGGTGTGAACAAGTCCTAAGCGCCAGTTCACACTATAGAAACAGTCTAGATGTGTTCCTGATGCGTTTTTGCATGACCTTTTGGCATGCATGTTTAGTGTGTTCCAGTACATTTTGGATGCGTTTTGGACACGTTGCATTGCATTTTTGTATGCCTTCCAGTTAGTTTTTTTCTACTTTCTTTTTATTCAATTTAATCAGGAACGTGTGCGTTTTAGTACATTCAAGGACGTTTCAATGTGTTCCAGTACAGTTCTGTGCAGAAACAATGCAGCGTGGTCAACTTTGTTTACAGCACCTGCAATGCACTGAAAATGCAAGCGCTGATGTGAACTATGACATTGACAACCATATAACCTTCTTTCTGTGCGTTTGTGATGCTGAAAAAGCAACTGAAACACATGTAGTGTGAACTGGTCCTGAAGATTATTAGAGGTAAGGGAACGGGACTGACCAGGGATTGTGAATTCAGACTAGTGGTGATATACAATCAGCAATCGTATAATGTGAGATCTGAGCTGTAGCTGATAGAAAATGAGACACATTCTCTTGATCAGTAAATAGTTAAAAAGAGTGGGGCGGTGATCCATAGATTTGCATATGGGACAGGTGATGATGGGGTGGGGGAGGGGGTCAAGTTGTAGAACGAGACAGATTTAAAAGAAGAGAAAAAAGTTACAATGAAATATACACAGCATGAAACTTGCACATTTCCTAATTGGCAGAAGAACAGCACGCAGGTAACATTCATCCACTTTCTAGTCATTAGGCCAGGGGTGTCCAAACTTTTTTCAAAGAGGGCCAGATTGGATGAAGTGAAGTGAACATGGTAGAGGGCCGAACATTTTTCCGAACATTCTTTGAACCATTACAATTAAATGCAAATAAATTATTTTATGCCAAGTTAATTGCAAACGACATACTTTTCATTTCATAACATTAAGATCAACTGACAGCTGAGTTTTCACAATGTATTGAAAATAAATTTAAAAAAAAAAAAAAAAAACTTACCTGCACTAATGTGAAGGGTGAAACTGAGATCTGGACTGCAGCAAATCAGTTAGATCAGGTACAAAGGCAGTGGTTTTGATGCGCAAAATGTCACGCAGATGAGAGTCACTTAGTTTTGTCCTCACACGGTTCTTGTTAAAGTTCATAGCAGAGAATGTCTTCTCACACAAATATGTTGAGCCAAACAAGCTCAGCATTTTCTTAGCCAATGTCCGAATCTCTTGAAACCTGCCCTTATCCAGTTGGCGGTAAAAGTTCACAAGAGAGAGCTGTTGGCGACGACTGCGTAACTCGCTGTCACAATGCAGGTCAATGAGCTCAAGCTGCAGCTGATCTGGAGCATCATCGGGGTCAACAGAGAATGGAGAGGAGAAAAGGCTGATCTCATTTTCAATAGCTGCAAAATCTTGAAAGCGCTGTTTAAACTCTTCAGCCAGAGATGCGATGTCTGCTGCATACCTGCTCATTTGCGCACTGATATTGTCCTGTGAAAAACTGTTCATTACTTCCTGTAATGCTGAAAAATGTATGGTATTGGGCTGTGTTTGTGACAAACGCCTTTGGAAAAGTTGCAGCTTTGTTTCAAAGGCCTTGAGGTGTGAATAAAGCTGGTTTACCACTGCATCTTTTCCCTGAAGACTCGTGTTTAGTACATTCAGATGCTTTGTTATGTCAACTAAAAACCCCAAATCAGCCAGCCAAATAGGATCAGATAGTTCTCGCATCGGTTGCCCCTTTGTTTCCAGGAATTCTTTGATTTCCTTTCTGAGAGAGTAAAAACGCTGCAGCGCAGACCCTCGACTGAGCCATCTTACATCGTTGTGATATAAAACATCTTCATATTCAGCCTGGATGTCCAGTAGAAACTGTTTAAACTGGCGGTGGCACAGAGCTTTAGCACGAATAAAATTAATATTATTTACAACCGGTTTCATAACATGATCATATTTGAGATATTTAGCACAGAGAACTTGCCGATGAATGATACAATGGAGTTTAATAGCTTCGCCTCCTTCTTCAATCACCTTGTTACAGATTAGGGTTGATAATCTACTTCTTTCACCAACCATAGCAGGTGCCCCATCAGTAATAACCCCAGTAACTTTGTTCCAGGGCAGTTTCATGTCATCTATTGCGGAACTAACAGCTATTGTCATCTATTGCGGAACTAAATAAATCTTTTCCTCTTGTTTGATCCGTAAGGCTTTGGAGGTCAAGTAGCTCTTCAGTCACATTTATTTCATCGTCCACCCCTCTCAAAAAAATCAGCAACTGAGCTGTGTCAGATAGGTCTGTGCTTTCATCACAGGCTATTGAAAAGAAGTCAAAATCCTGTCCTTTGGACATCAACTGTCTCTTAATATGTGATGAAATATCTTCAAATTCTCCATGCTATAGTGTTACGACCCAGGCAAATGTTGGCAAACTCTTGCTTCTTCTCGGGACAGATATTCTCAACCATTTTCATAATGCACTCTTTAATAAATTCACCCTCAACAAAAGACTTGCAATTTTTAGCAATTAATGTTGCCACCTCATAGCTTGTCTTTGTGGCATTTTCATTTGACTCACGGGCTCTTGTGAAAAATCGCTGTTGTGACATTAAAACCGCTTTAAGTTGCTTCAACTTTTTACTGCGGTTGCACCCTGTTAGTTTGTCGTATGTACTATGTCTCGTCTGGTAGTGTCTCTTGACATTAAATTCTTTATAAACGGCCACAGTCTCTTGACATATCAGACAAAACACAGTGATTCCGTATTTCAGTGAAAAAAAAATCCACTTTCCACCTTTCCTGGAAACGGCGGCCCTCACTGTCAACTTTCCTTTTTTTATTTATAGTCACCATTTTATAAATTGGCCAGAAGGGGAAAAGTGAATAGTGCAGTGCCAGACTAAAAATGTGGCCCTTCTGGAAATACGTTTATGAGCGTAATATGGCAGGAATTACATTTTGGAGATCTGTTCCTTGTTCATATTTAGCAAGCATAATTCTGCATGATTCTGCTTCTGTTTGACCTTGGCAGGTGTAAGCTGAGTTATTTGACACAGTCAGACTCTCTGGTAGCAGCTCACACACTTCCACAGCGTCACAGATTCTGCTAGCTCAGGGCCCTACCTACCTCTGTCCAGCTCCCCGCATCCCAGCCCATGAAATGGCGGTCTCACACCCCAAATACAGCAGTCCCGCGGAGGAGGTAGCTGGAGCTGAAGTCTCTGCTCGTCAGCCGGGAGGGGAAGAGACACTTCACGCTGGAAGCCCTGACGTCACCGCCCTCTGTCACTCCCAGCGCGCTGCAGTCAGGCATGCGCACTGCCCTCTGCTCTCAAGCAGACTGTCTGCCATAGAAGGGAGGGCCGTGGGAGGGCCACATTACGTTTAAAAATGATAAAGCGAGCGCTGGTCAAATGATATAGACTACTAAAATGGTATTACACAAGATAAATATAACCACGAACAGTAGTGCATGAACTCGTGAAAGGTCATCCACCCCTGTGACAGTGTACTACACTATTAAGCACCTTTCTGGCTCCTGTGGCTGAGCTAATTCATTTGGGCACCCACCCTGATGGATGGATGGATGGATGGAGCTGGATGACTAACCCATAGCTGCCAGCATACCGCTGCACCCCCAGATGTGTGATGTGTAGAACCCATGCGCATTAATACTGTTGTTCTGGTGAGTGTAGACCAGTCCCAAGGGTGGTTTACCTTTCACGAGTTCATGCACTACGGTCCGTCACGGAGAGACCACACGTGCCATTCATAGGCACTCTCTGAGTTGGTACTCAGACACGAAGGACATTCCATTATTCAGGAATGATTATATGAACTTATTTTAGCACCATTTTACATCATTATTGCAATTCTTTGCACTTTCTGGTTTTTACATGCGTTCATTATTGATCACATGCATTTATAGCGCTGCACTTGTCTTTAACATAGAATAGTTACGTGATTACAGAGAATGAAGATATCTAATTATATTGGGAAATTAGAAGTATTCAAATTATTTGAGCTATAAGTGTGAAAATGTTTAACATTTGAAAATAGAATGTTTGACATTCATTAGTAAATGCATTAGTTTCCTGATCATTTTGGAGAAACAGCAAAAAAAAAAAAAAAATTCTAATATAGATGTACTATTTATTACATTCTAAAGATTCTCTTTTGCTAATAGGAAAACGCCAATGCAAATAAAGCCTGCACTTGTGTGCCATCTAGTGAATATATCCGGTATTGCACCTAAAAATGTGCCAGGCGCGATACCACATTTACTATTAGCAAAGTAGATGTTGGTTAATGAGATTGCTAGACACCGCTCAGAAGACTGACATGTCTTGATTGATTTAATTGAGTCTGCCTGAATGGTCAGAGTCTGCTAGTAGACTCACGTCTTAGTGAATCAGGGCCAAAGTGTCTTATTTACAGAATTACCAGGTGAAAATTAGGTAAAAACCTTGAAGAAAAAAAAAAAAAAAACCGCAGCCACCTCACTAAAGGATCAATATATTACATTTTTGGTTTTGGATTTAGAAACACTTTAACTTTGTAATTCTTACACAAACACTAGGGAATCTAAAACACATGACAAAAATTAGTTGTAAACTGTATAACATATTTCACCACCTTGCTTGCGGACATCTTCAACAGCATCTACAAGTTCCTGTTTGAGAAACTGGCTCTCTTTAGCTATCTTGTCTCCTTTTTCTAAGAAATTTTGAGTTGCCTGTTCAACTGAGGCAGCCAGAACATGAGCTTTCTTAGAACGACCTTTCTTTTTGTTTGAAGGACCCTTGTTGCTTGTATTCACCAAGGTTGTTACCTATGTAAGGAAAAAAAAAAAAAATGTTACAAAAAAAAAAAAATCATAAAAAAACTGAACTTTACAATTTTAGAAGCATATTATCTATAGGCTTCTTTTTTTATTATAAATGTTTATCAATCCAAATCACATTTCTATTAAAAAGACATTAAAACAATATCTTCCGATTTGCATAAATTATTTTAAATCCTTCCCCTCCACCCTCCCTCCCCCCTCTCCTCAGCCTCCCACCCTCTTCCCCACCCCATCTCCCTCTCCCACTCTGCGTTTTCTCTCTTCTCCTCTACACCATACATTTCTATTATTTCTAAATCCATTTCCATTTCAGGGGGTATTATATCTTCATATATTTCACTTTTCCTCTATACTCTTCCCATTTTTTCCACTTTGTATTATACATCTCCATCTTATCTATATGCATGTAATACAGTCTTTCTGTCCCACAAATCTGATTCATTCTGCCCATCCAATCCTCCTCTGTTGGCACCTCTTTTTTTTCCAAAACCTAGGTATCAAACTCTTCGCTGCATTCAAATAATGCCATATCCCCAAGACCTTATATAATTTCACTGAAAGCATTGTGATATGGAGAAGACATAACTCTGGGTCTAATCCAATATTAATTCTAGTGATTTTCCCTACTAAATAAACTATTTTCCGCCAAAACACCTGTATTCTTGGACATTCACACCATATGTGATACCACGTGCCCTCCTCCACAACCTCTCCAACACATCCGTGAAATCTCCCCAGTTTATGCTCTATATTAGGTGTAATATGCCATCTCACAAAACACTTGTAATTTATTTCCACCTCTCGCATACTAATGTTTTCGTGAATTAATCTAAACATTTTCCTTTGCTCCTCCTCGTCTATTTCCCTTCCCATATCGCTTTCCCATTTCTCTATGTGTATCAATTTTGTGTCAGTGTCTAATTCAGTTAATATTTTATATATTTTTGAAATTCCGTGTCTCCCATCTCCCCGTGCTTCCAACAATCTCTCCAATGGATTCCACTCTTTTCTAGTTCTCATAGGCTTAGGGAGGCTTTCAAAGAAATGTTTCAGTTGGTAGTATCGTAATCTATCCATCCTACTGAAAACTTCTCCCTTTTTTTTCTCCAATTCTCCATATGATCCTAATTCCTCCCCCACCATTATATCTCTCAATTGCGCCTCTTCTTTTATAATCCATTTCCCTGCGATGTTTTCCTGCCCCGGGGTAAAATATTCTGTGTTCCTTAGTGGCATCAACTTTGAATTAAAAACCCATCCCTTTTGTCTGTGTAACATTTCCCACACTCTTAAAACGTTAAAAGTATACGTACTTGTGCTATCCTCTAATCCCCTATATTGTGCAGGCACCCATATAATCTTACTTAAATTTATTCCACTTAGTGTATTTTCAATTTTGACCCAACTTTTCTCTGGATTATGCGTCCAATCAAAAATTCTCACAATTATCACCGCTTTATAATATCTCTTAAAGTCTGGTACACCCAATCCACCTCTTTCTTTACTTCTAGTCAACATTTCATAGCATATTCTAGGCTTTTTATTCCTCCATATATACCTTATCATTTTTTTAAGTTCTTTAAAATATGCCTCTGGAAGTTTGATTGGAATCATTTGAAATTTATATAATACTTTGGGCACAATTACCATTTTTATCGAGTTTATACGACCTATCCAAGATGGAATTCCTCCTCCCCCCACTCTCTTCAACTCCTCCTTAAGCTCGTTTAGTAGTGAGATATAATTAGCTTTATACAGATTTAGTTGAGGCTGACAGTTTTATCCCTAAATACTTTAATTCTTTCTCTCTCCAAACAAATGGGAATTCGCCTTGTATTTTTTCTTTTTCACTATCTTTAAGGTTTATATTTAAAATTTCGGTTTTTGTTGGGTTAATTTTTAAATTTGATAATTCCCCATATTCCTTCAGTATCTTCATTAAGTTTGGGAGTGACATTCTAGGATTTCCAACATAGAACATCAAATCATACGCATAAGCCGCCACCTTATGTTCTCTGTCTCCTATCCATATTCCTTTTATATCTATGTTCTTCCTTATCGTAGACAATAATGGCTCCGATGATAAAACATAACAGTGGGGATAATGGGCATCCCTGTCTTGTACCGTTTGACATCTCGAAAAGCTCCGATCTTCCTCCATTAACCATGATAGCGGCAGTAGGCCCTTTATATAACCCTCCGATCCACTTTCTCATTCTGTCTCTTATCCCCAACGCTTCCAAGGTGTCCATCATAAAACCCCAACTCACTCTATCAAATGCTTTCTCAGTGTCAATTGACATCAGTATCACCGAGGCTTTTCCCCTTCTACCTTCCTGTATGAGCAACAGTGATCTCAAACCATTGTCTCTACCCTCTCTCCCTGGGACAAACCCCACCTGATCCCCATGTATCCACTCCGGCATCAGATCTTTCAGTCTATTTGCCAAAACCTTTGCATACAATTTAGTATCTACATTCAACAGCGCTATTGGTCTATAACTCGCACACTGCGAGGGGTCTTTATCTTCCTTATGGATTAGAACTATATTAGCCTGTAAGGATTCTCCCCTTATTTTCGTCTCATTTCCCAGAGCGTTCATATATATCTTCAATTTGGGTATTAATAACTTTATATTTTTTATAATATTTTACCGTATATCCCTCTGGACCTGGACTTTTCCCCACCGCAGTGTCTTAACGCTATTTATATTTCCTCTGATGCAATTTTTGCTTCTAGGGAGTTCAATTGTTTTTCGCTTAATTTTGGTAGACCTGCCTCTTTTAAGTATGTTCTTTTTTCTCTATTTACGGTTTCAGTTTTATTATATCCTGGGGTATATTATATAACTCATTATAGTAATCTTTAAATACTCTAGCGATATCTTTAGTAGAGTGCACTAATTCCCCCTTGGGATTTCATATTTTCTCTATATAATTCCTATTTTTCTTTTTCCTTAAAGTTCTCATTAAATTTCTTTCCCGGCCTATCTCCCCATCTATACCTTTCACTTATTACTTTAAGACTCTTCTTTTTTCCTCCTCCATTACATTCTCTAGTTCTTCTTTCTTTATTATTTTCTGCATTATCTCCTTAGACATTTCCCTTTTATGAGCCTGTTCAAGATCATATATTTTAATTTAACAGTCTATTAATCTTTTCCCTCCTTTCTTTTTAGCCCCTATTGCAATGAGTAGTCCTCTAATGTAGGCCTTATGGGCCTCCCACACTGTTGCAACTGACACGTCCTCTGTTTCGTTCTCCTCAAAAAACCATTTAATTTCCCTCTCGATCTTTCGATCGATCTCTTCATCCATAAGGAGTGCCTCATTCATCCACCAGACAAAACCCCCTCTTTCCTCTTTACCCCATCTTGACTTCATTGCAACAGGGGCATGATCCGACAGTGTACTTCCTCCAATTTTTACTTCTACTACAGACTCTATAAATCTATGTTCTACCAGTATATAATCTAATCTAGAGTAAGTCTCATGTACATGTGAAAAAAAAGGTATAGTCTCTATCTTTCATATTCCTGATTCTCCATATATCAACTAATTGACTCTCATGCATCAGTTTCTTTAATAATCTCAGAGACCTGCTCTCCTCCCTCCTCACATGGAAAGTGGTATCCATCCACGGGTCCATACAGACTTTAAAGTCTCCAGCTATTATCATACAAGCCTTTTTAAAATCCATCAATTTCTTCAATATACCTCTCAAGAATATCTCCGGTTTCTTATTTGGACAATATATGTTATCTATTGTACACTCGATTCCCTGTAATTTACCCCTCAAAAACAAAAACCTTCCCTCCAGATCCGTTATGCTCTTCTCCACCTCAAACCTTATATTCTTTGTGAAACCTATAGCAACCCCTTTTGCTCTTTTAATTGGTGAGTCCGCATAATACCATGTCGGAAAGTATCTAGTCTTCAGCCTAACCATTGACTACATCTCTAGATGTGTTTCCTGTAAAAATACCACTGAAGATGTTCTATGTTGTAGTTCTTTAAATAACCTGAATCTCTTCCCAGGACAACACAACCCCTTTACATTATAGGTTATAAATTGGATTTCTTCCATCTTACCCTACTCCTTTTAACTTCTTCCTCCTACCCTTCCTCTTTCTTATTTCTCTTGTCCCGCAGAGTGTCACTACCCCTCCATCCCAATCTCCATAACCCCCTCCACCCCCCCTTCCCCCCCCTCTCCCAACCATTCCCACCCCCATCTGTCTCCATCCCCCCCCCCCCCCTCCTCTCCACCCCTCCCCCCTACCAGGCCTACTATTTGCCTTCTAATCATTTGTGGCCCTAGTGCCACATTTGATTTTTAATCTTGGGGTTGGGCTCTGTTCATGTGCGGCTCACATTCCCTCCATTTCCCCCAATGTCCCCCTGTCTATCATTTCTCTATTTCTCCTTCTAACCAGCTGCCATTCCTCTTTTCTCATAGCACATATCTCCCCTTCTTCCGCCTCCCAACCTGGGATCTCTATTTTCATGAATATTAAGTTTATCAAAAAAGTCTTAGTTCTTCAGGAAATCTCAGGTATGCAGTGACTCCATTCTTCCATCCAATTAAAAACGTCAAGCTACTCCATCTATATTGTATATTCTGTTTTTTCATCTGTTCTAGTAGTGGTTTCAATTATCTTTCTCCACAATGTCTCAGGTATCAAGTCTGCAAACACTTGTATATTTTTTCCTCCATATATTATACTGGTTCTTCCTTTTATCTTTTTCCATACTTCTTCACTATCTCCATATTTATTGAATTGTACAACTACATCTCTTGGTCTCTCTTCCACCCGATCCCTTTGGAACCTTCCTATCCTATATACATTGTCCAATTCATATTTCTCAGTATTGGATTTATCCATATTGGAGTTTAAGATTTTACATATTGTCCCTTTTAGATCTTCTTGTGTAAACTCCAGGACTCCTTTTATCCTGAGATTATTTTTCCTATTCTTATTACCTTGTATCTCCAACTTATAATGCAGTTTTTTTTGTTCTTTCCTCATCTCCATTATGTGATTTTTTAATTCTGGAATAGCTTGAGCATGTTTTTTTAATTTTTTCTTGCATTTCTTCTACTCTGGATAATAAATGTCCCAAATCATTCCGAATAATCCCCATCTCTTGTTTAATAGATTTTTAAACATTTCTGCCATCTCCTTTTTATTTGGGATTTGTAATTCTTCATTTTCTCTTAACTTTGTTCCCTCTGATGTTTGTTGGCTGTTATCCATTTCCTCAGAAGACCTGGCACTCTTATCCAAACTGTTTTCCATTATACTCCTTTCACATGCCTCCTGAGATCTTTCTGGGTCACATTTCCCTGGGACGTATATTTCCTGATTGTTCCAGATTGGGGGTGCTTAGGACTACTCCTTTTACTATTTTTACTCTTCATATTTGCTGTAAATACAATACCTCTTCTCTAAGCTCTAGGGCTTGTGCTATAATTACCCTTGGGAGGATTAAAATTTTCTTCTGTCCCCTTGGGAATCCCCCTTTTCCTCCGTGTATTCCTCCGCTATTTCAACCTGAATATTCCATACACAGAATCAATATACAGTCCAGCCACCCTCACTCACCCTCCTTCTGACTGCTTTTTCAGTGAGGAATTCTTCCAGGTTCCTTATCTGTTGTCTGTCTTTATTTCCTCTCTAGGGGGATTCCTCTGGGTCACACTCCTCTCCCTCCTCCTGCTCTCCTTAACAGTTAGCAGGCAGGGTGTCTCTGTCAAGCCAGCGTCTCCCCAGCTTTTCGACACACCGGCTGGCTCTACCCTTCTCTTGCTCTCTCTCCTCGCAGGGTCCTGCCCTGGTCTGTCTCCACTTGCAGCTGTCAATGAGAAGCCGACGCCTCCCCTCTGCCTGGGAACGCCGGCCGGCTTCTCTTCCTCCCAGTAGTCCTTTGCGGGGGGTCACGTGGCCGCCTTGCGTCCTGCAGGCTCTCAGCAACCCGCTGTCTTGAACGGGAACCTCCAGCCGTCCCACCGCACTCCGTCCTCCTCACTTCTTCGGTGGGATCCCGCTCACAGGCAGGGCCTCCCGGGCATCTCCAGCGGTATTCACAGGGCACATTGAAGGGAAGGTGACTGCCTTGCAGAGGGAAAGCTTACATCGCTCTCTCCCCTGCCGCCATGAACAGGCTCCTCCCCCTCCACCGCGTACATTATCTATAGGCATCTGATAGGCTGGCAGCATGAAAGTTATTTAAATTATGAACTGATAAACTGGCCATATCCACTACACTGCATCTGCCAATCAAAAGTTGGCTGTAAATAAGCAGAACACTTCGTGATATAAACACACACACTTAACTACATGACACAAAACTAACTTAAAGATCTTTGGGCCCCATAGATCAGATTTGTTCCTACATGGAGACAACCAACCCTCTCCAGGTATTAATACATAACCTAATAACCTAGACCAGTGTTTTTAACTTTTTTCCAGTTGGAGCACCTTTGAAAAGTATTTTCAGTCTCAAGGCTTGGTTCACATTACTGCATGTCTTGGAATGCATGCAAAGTCACACTCGTTCCAGACAAAAACGCACTGCTCTTAGCAGACACACAGGGGTGTGTCAATAAGTGTTACTAAACCCACAACAGTAAAATCAGTCTGTATATGCAGTAAAGCATTCTGGTTATACTCACTGTGGAACCTAACCTCTGCATTTTGGAAAAAAGCTGTTTGATCCAGACTTTTTTTTCTTGGAAGAATACATGTGATCAGCACAGGGCCAATCAGCACTGTCCATGCAGAGGCCAAGGGTCCTATACTCTCCTAGAACAGAATGAAATCTCCTCCTACATGCTTTAATATGTGCTCTGCTGAAAATGATAGAATTCACAAGACTGCTCTAACTGCTGATGAGAAAAAGGGATTTAGCAGTTTATATTTACTAAAATAATTGCACTTCCATGTTCGGTGCACCGTAAGAGAAATCAGATATAGTGAATACAGGGTCCTAGGTTTAACAGAGGAGGAGAAGATCCCCCGCTAGCCATCCCTAGATGCAGCAGAGCGGGCAGTGGCTCTAGCAATGGGAACAAAAAAAAAAAAAAAAGGGGTTGAAATGGTAACATGTTCCCAAAGGTGAACTTTAAATGGTCAAATAGTGCAGGGTAGAAATGATTGCTCAAATGCACAGGATTGTCTTGTTCTTAGGACCTTCCCCATACACTCCCATTCAGGAAATTTGAAAAAGCAAGAAAAAGGGCAAAACTACCACCAGAAATTATAACCTGCAGATTATTCCTAATAAATATTACCAATCAATAAAAGGAAAGGCATCTGAGTAGGATGAATGATGTACAGAACTGCACAAACGTTTTAGGCATGTGGGAATAAATGCTGCAAAGTAAGAATGCTTTAAAAATATTTACAAATTTGAATTGTTTATTTTTATCAATTTACAAAATGCAAAGTGAGCAAGAAGAAAAATCTAAATTAAATCAATATTTGGTGCGACCACCATTTGGCTTCAAACCAGCATCAATTCTAAGCCTGGCCATACATTATACAATTTTCTTTAGATTTACCAAAAACCATATAATAGGAGGTCAAACCTAAATAATCATTTCCATTGTATCCAATTATACAGGCCTTTGCACTACACAGTTTAAGGCAAATCTAAAGGAAATTAGGCAGAAAATTGTATAGCGTATGGCCAGCTTAAGCACTCATGCACACTGGACATTTTTACCGCTGCCGTTTTTGGCTTTTGGCATTTTTTATACAGCTAGTAAACTCCCCAGTATGTTATCCTATGTATCCATGCACACAGGCTTTAACCACTTGCCGCCCTGCCACTGTAGAAATACGGCGGTAGGGCGGCACGGGCAGGCAAAACCACATTTTAAAACGTGTGTTTTGTAAACAGGTAGGGGGCGCGCCGCCGCCCTGCTTGTCCCGCCAACTACAGTCATGGATGTCAGTCGCCAGGTCACAGCCGGTCCTTACCGGCTATGACCCGGCGATCGGCAGCAATCAGTGACAGAGAGAACAGCTGCAGTAGCTGTGCTATCTGTCGCTTCCCTGACAGCTCGAGAACACGCTGACCAGGACAGAAGAGTTTCCCTCTCCCATCAGCTCAGCGGTGTTCCCTTCAGCACACACCCCCGCCCCCTAGTAAAACACTCCCCCTCACTCAGATAACCCTTCCCTGCAAAATAAAGTTAACCCCTTCCTCCCCAGTGCCATTAGTACAGTGTCAGTGGGGTTTTTTTTGCACTGATCACTGTATTGGTGTCACTGGGGATGTCAGTGACCCCAAGTCAGTACCCCCCAATGTCAGAATGTCCACCGCAGTCCCGCCATAAGTTGCTGATCGCCGCCATTATTAGTATAAAAAAAAAAACCTAAAAATCCCAGTATCTTTCCCGCCATTTGTAAACGCTATAAAACTTTCACGTAAACCAATTTACACGTATTGGGGTTTTTTTTTTTACCAAAGACATGTCTCAGAATGCATTTTGGCAGAAATTTATGACTAAATTTGATTTTTAAATTTTTTTTTACTGGACATGTTTTATAGCAAAAAGTCCAAAATATTGTTTTTTTTCCTCAAAATTGTCAGCTTTTTTTTTTATAGCGCAAAAAATAAAAACCGCACAGGCGATCAAATACCACCGAAAGAAATCTCAATTTGTGGGGAAAAAAGGATGTAAATTTCATTTATGTACCGTATTGCATGACCGCGCAATTGTCCGTTAAACTAGCACAGCGCTGTATAGCAAAAAAATGGCGTAAATTGCAGTATCTATACCATAGTTTGTAGACGCTATAACGTTCACAAAAAGCAATCAATATACACTTATTGGGATTTTTTTTACCAAAAACATGTAGCAGAATACATTTTGGCCTATATTTATAACCAACTTTGAGTTTACTATATATTTTTTATAGCTGAAATTAAAAAATATTGTTTTTCTTCAAACTTTTTGGCCTTTTTTTGTTTATAGCGTGAAAAATAAAGCGCACAGATGATCAAATACCACCGAAAGAAAGCTCTATTTGTGTGAAAAAAAAAAGGACAAACTTCGTTTGGGTGCAGCATTGCATGACCCCGCAATTATCAGTTGAATTCGTGCAGTGCCGAGTAGCAAAAAGAGGCCTGGTCATTAAGGGGGGTAAATCCTCTGGAGCTCAAGTGGTTAATCAGCATTTTTAGAAGGGGCGTTTTTTGGCTGGAAAAAAAAAAACCTAAGAACTAGTAGGTTTCTACGCTAGTTTAGCTGTAAAAACGCTCCAACGCTGGTAAACGCAGCAGAATCGCATTTTTGGGTGTTTTTTTAGGCAAAATTTTTTTTTTGTGAAAAAAATGCTAAAAAATGCAAACATGGAAAAACGCGGCTAAACACTAAAAAAAGTAGGAAAAAACTAAAGTTTTTAAAACCCAGTGTGCGTGAGGAGGAACAGCCAAACTTTACTACCAAGGTGAGGTTGTGGTGGCGGCTGCTGCTGCTTCTAGAACGCTGTCAATTTATGCAAGAGCTTTACGTATATAATGTACATTCACATCAGTCGCAAACCCTCAAGGGGCATACAATCTAAGGTCCCCAACTTACATTGTCTTTGGAGTGTGGAAGGAAACCGGAGGAAACCCACACAGGCACATTGAGAACATGCAAACTCCAGGCAGGTGGTTTCGTGGTTGGGATTCAAACCAAACGACCCTAGTACTGCCGGTCGGAAGTCCTAGCCATTTAGCCACAGGTCATACATCATTGCAAGCAACAAGACACAAGGAAGTTATACTGCAACAGCAAGGTCTTTACCAGACAAAGATTTCAGAGCAGACTGGGACTTCAAGATGTGCTGTTAAAACTCTTGAAGAAGCACAAAAACAGGCAACAATGAAGTCTGTAGACGCAGTGGTCGGCCAAGAAAACTTGATGAAAGACATATCATGCTTCCTTCAATATCGATGTTCAGCAGCGCCATCAGCACAAAACTGGCGGAAATCAGTGGGACCCTACTGTTTGGAGTAATCTGGCGAGAAGTGGTCTTCATGGAAGAACTGCAGCCAAAAAGAAATGTACCTCCAAAAGTGGAAACAAGGCTGAGCGACTCAAACAGAAACTGGGGTGCAGAAATGGCAGCAGGTGCTCTGGACGGAAGAGTAAAATTTTGAAATATCTCGCTGTAGCAGGAGGCAGTTTGCTTGCAGAAGCGCTGGGTACAATAATGAGTGTCTGCAGGCAGCAGTGAAGCATGGTGGAGGTTTGAAATTTGGGGCTGTATTTCTGCAAATGTAGATGGGGATTTGGTCAGGATCAATGGTGTCCTCAATGCTGAGAAATACAGATACTTATCCCATCATGCCATACCATCAGGGAGGCCCATGATTGGTACCAAATTTATTCTTCAGCAGGACAATCCCAAACATACAGCCAATGTCATTGAGAACAATTTTCAGGGTAAAGAACAAGGAATAGTGGTAGTGAGTTTGGTCCCCACAGAGCCCTGATCTGAACATAGCGTGTGCGGGATTACATGAAGAGAGAAGAATTTGAGCCAGCCTACATTCACAGAAAATCTGCAGTTAGTTCTCAAAGATGTTTGGAACAACTTACCTTCCAAGTTCCTTCGAGTGTACCTAGAAGAATGAATACGGTTTTGAAGGCAAAAGGGTGGTAAAATCAAATATGGATTTGATTTGTATTTCTCTATTTATTTTCATTTTGTTAATTGATACAAAAACTATTAAACACTTCCATTTCTGAAAGCATTCCTAATTTACACTATTAATATCAATATTTAAACCTCTGATTACAAGGTCTCTAACTCATAAATCCACTTGCATTCACACTTGTAACCAACATTACAAAGGGCTTTGTTAAAGATGTGTATTACGTGATTTTAAAGAGGGCCACAATATGTTATGAAAATTCTATGGGATAGATGGGATTTATCGACATTGGAAGGGGTCAAATATATTGGTGTATTCACACTTGCAAATGCACCTGCTAGGTGATTAGACAAGATAACTCCAGTGTGGGTTCCCCTGATGAGTTGAAAGAGTCAGCCTCATTGAAAGCAATGGAGCAGCTAATCATGCCCACTCGCATTTACACTCATGCGACGATCACATGTAAATAAACGGCCCTGAATGCAGTCAGTCTTTTTTATTTGTGACTATCACTATATAAGCACACACGGAACAATGTTTTAACCACTTGCCCTCCAGAGGATTTAACCCCCTTCCTGACCAGGCCATTTTTTTGTTATGGCGCTGCATTATTTTAACTGACAATTGTGCTATCATGCAACACTGCAACCAAATTAAATTTATGTCTTTTTTTCCCCCCACAAAATAGCGCGTCCGGTGGTAAAAAAAAAAAATATATATTTTTTGCTATTAAATATGTCCAGGAAAAAAAAAAAAAAAAAAGTCATAAATTTAGGCCAAAATGTATTCTGCTACAAGTCTTTGCTAAAAAAAAATCCCAATATGGTAACTTAATTGGTTTACGTGACAGTTATAGCACTTACAAAAATGGGATTTTTTTCCCCCCCTTTAATTTTTACTAGTAATGGCGGCGATCAGCAACCTATAGCGGGACTGCGGCAGGCATTCTGACATTGAGGGGAACTGACTTGGTGTCACTGACATCAATACGGTGATCAGTGCTAATAAAATGCACCGACACTGTACTAAATGGCACTGGGCAGGAAGGGGTTAACATCTGGGGAGATCAAAGAGTTAATTGTGTGCTGGATGTGTTTTACTATGGCTCTGCGAGCACAGCCATTCAAAGCAGTGTGCACAAGCTGACAGGGAAGAGAACTGTATTGTTTACCTCCCCCCCGCAGAGATCCTCCGCAATCACCAGGCGCCAGAGAGTAATCACCAGCTGGGACCCGGTGATTGACAGCCTCAACTGCCCCCTACCCGATAATGCAAAATTACGTATATATACACACACACTATATACTTCCAAGTATGAGTAGTAGGTAAGACAGTCCTACTAGTGGGATAACTGGTTTCTCTAGGTTTGTATATAGGAGTGGCTTTGCAAGACGCCTTTCATCCTATGTCTGCGGGTCTATGTGCACAAAAAAATAAAAAGCACAGAGGTGATCAAAAACCACTGAAAGAAAGCTCTATTTTTCAGGGGTATAAAAAAAAAAAAAAAAAAAAAAAAAAAAAAAAAAGGGACACAAATTTCAAACTTCACTTATGTACAGCGTTGCATGGCCGTGAAATTGTGGAATAAAGTGGATCTAGAGCAGCGGTTCTCAACCTGGGGGTCGAACGACCATTTCCCAGGGGTCGCCTAAGACCATCGGAAAACACATATTTCCGATGGTCTTAGGAACCGAGACACCGCTCCTCTCTCCGGCGATGTGTGGGCGGGATGATACACTGCTCCTGTCACCTGGCCACACCTCCGGGATCGCTCAGCAGCTTCGCCTCCTCGCCGCTGATTGGCCACCGGAACTGTAGCTCAGGAGAGGCACACAGGCGGCCAATCACCGGCGAGGAGGTGGAGCTTGGAGAGGAGGAGCCGAGCGGCAGCGCGCGTACATCAAAGAAGATCGAGGGAGCTGCCGGAGCGAGTGAAGAGGAGAGCGGCCAGAGAAGGAAGACAGCTGACAGGTAGGTGAGAGAGCGAGCCCAGGCTGTCACTAATACCAACGATGGGGCACTATTCCTCCCCCCACTGACACCAACGATGGGACACTATTTCCCCCCCCACTGACACCAACGATGGGACACTATTTCCCCCCCCCCAACCCCAACGATGGGGCACTATTCTCCCCTCCACCACACTGACATCAATGATGGGGCACTATTCCTCCCACGGACACCAATGATGGGGCACTATTCCTCCCCCCACCGACACCAATGATGGGGCACTATTCCTCCCACGGACACCAATGATGGGGCACTATTCCTCCCCCCACCGACACCAATGATGGGGCACTATTCCTCCCCCCACCGACACCAATGATGGGGCACTATTCCTCCCCCCACCGACACCAATGATGGGGCACTATTCCTCCCCCCACCGACACCAATGATGGGGCACTATTCCTCCCCCCACCGACACCAATGATGGGGCACTATTCCTCCCCCCACCGACACCAATGATGGGGCACTATTCCTCCCCCCACCGACACCAATGATGGGGCACTATTCCTCCCCCCACCGACACCAATGATGGGGCACTATTCCTCCCCCCACCGACACCAATGATGGGGCACTATTCCTCCCCCCACCGACACCAATGATGGGGCACTATTCCTCCCCCCACCGACACCAATGATGGGGCACTATTCCTCCCCCCACCGACACCAATGATGGGGCACTATTCCTCCCCCCACCGACACCAATGATGGGGCACTATTCCTCCCCCCACCGACACCAGTGATGGGGCACTATTCCTCCCCCCACCGACACCAGTGATGGGGCACTATTCCTCCCCCCACCGACACCAGTGATGGGGCACTATTCCTCCCCCCACCGACACCAGTGATGGGGCACTATTCCTCCCCCCACCGACACCAGTGATGGGGCACTATTCCTCCCCCCACCGACACCAGTGATGGGGCACTATTCCTCCCCCCACCGACACCAGTGATGGGGCACTATTCCTCCCCCCACCGACACCAGTGATGGGGCACTATTCCTCCCCCCACCGACACCAGTGATGGGGCACTACTCCCCCCACCGACACCAGTGATGGGGCACTACTCCCTCCACCGACACCAGTGATGGGGCACTACTCCCCCCACCGACACCAGTGATGGGGCACTACTCCCCCCACCGACACCAGTGATGGGGCACTACTCCCCCCACCGACACCAGTGATGGGGCACTACTCCCCCCACCGACACCAGTGATGGGGCACTACTCCCCCCACCGACACCAGTGATGGGGCACTACTCCCCCCACCGACACCAGTGATGGGGCACTACTCCCCCCACCGACACCAGTGATGGGGCACTACTCCCCCCACCGACACCAGTGATGGGGCACTACTCCCCCCACCGACACCAGTGATGGGGCACTACTCCCCCCACCGACACCAATGATGGGGCACTACTCCCCCCACCGACACCAATGATGGGGCACTACTCCCCCCACCGACACCAATGATGGGGCACTACTCCCCCCACCGACACCAATGATGGGGCACTACTCCCCCCACCGACACCAATGATGGGGCACTATTCCTCCCACCGACACCAACGATGGGGCACTATTCCTCCCACTGACACCAACGATGGGGCACTATTCCTCCCACTGACACCAACGATGGGGCACTATTCCTCCCACTGACACCAACGATGGGGCACTATTCCTCCCACTGACACCAACGATGGGGCACTATTCCTCCCACTGACACCAACGATGGGGCACTATTCCTCCCACTGACACCAACGATGGGGCACTATTCCTCCCACTGACACCAACGATGGGGCACTATTCCTCCCACTGACACCAACGATGGGGCACTATTCCTCCCACTGATACCAACGATGGGGCACTATTCCTCCCACTGATACCAACGATGGGGCACTATTCATCCCACTGACATCAGTGATGGGGCACTACTCCCCCCACCGACACCAGTGATGGGGCACTACTCCCCCCCCCCGACCCCAACGATGGGGCACTATTCTCCCCTCCACCATACTGACATCAATGATGGGGCACTATTCCTCCCCCCACTGACACCAATGATGGGGCACTATTCCTCCCCCCACTGACACCAATGATGGGGCACTATTCCTCCCCCCACTGACACCAGTGATGGGGCACTATTCCTCCCCCCACTGACACCAGTGATGGGGCACTATTTCCCCCCCCACTGACACCAACGATGGGACACTATTTCCCCCCCCCCGACCCCAACGATGGGGCACTATTCTCCCCTCCACCACACTGACATCAATGATGGGGCACTATTCCTCCCCCCACTGACACCAATGATGGGGCACTATTCCTCCCCCCACTGACACCAATGATGGGGCACTATTCCTCCCCCCACTGACACCAGTGATGGGGCACTATTCCTCCCCCCACTGACACCAGTGATGGGGCACTATTCCTCCCCCCACTGACACCAGTGATGGGGCACTATTCCTCCCCCCACTGACACCAGTGATGGGGCACTATTCCTCCCCCCACTGACACCAGTGATGGGGCACTATTCCTCCCCCCACTGACACCAGTGATGGGGCACTATTCCTCCCCCCACTGACACCAGTGATGGGGCACTATTCCTCCCCCCACTGACACCAGTGATGGGGCACTATTCCTCCCACCGACACCAGTGATGGGGCACTACTCCCCCCACCGACTCCAGTGATGGGGCACTACTCCCCCCACCGACTCCAGTGATGGGGCACTACTCCCCCCACCGACACCAGTGATGGGGCACTACTCCCCCCACCGACACCAATGATGGGGCACTATTCCCCCCACCGACACCAATGATGGGGCACTACTCCTCCCACCGACACCAATGATGGGGCACTACTCCCCCCACCGACACCAGTGATGGGGCACTACTCCCCCCACCGACACCAGTGATGGGGCACTACTCCCCCCACTGACACCAATGATGGGGCACTACTCCCCCCACTGACACCAATGATGGGGCACTACTCCCCCCACTGACACCAATGATGGGGCACTACTCCCCCCACTGACACCAATGATGGGGCACTACTCCCCCCACTGACACCAACGATGGGGCACTATTCCTCCCACTGACACCAACGATGGGGCACTATTCCTCCCACTGACACCAACGATGGGGCACTATTCCTCCCACTGACACCAACGATGGGGCACTATTCCTCCCACTGACACCAACGATGGGGCACTATTCCTCCCACTGACACCAACGATGGGGCACTATTCCTCCCACTGACACCAACGATGGGGCACTATTCCTCCCACTGATACCAACGATGGGGCACTATTCCTCCCACTGACACCAGTGATGGGGCACTATTCCTCCCACTGACACCAGTGATGGGGCACTATTCCTCCCACTGATACCAACGATGGGGCACTATTCATCCCACTGACATCAGTGATGGGGCACTACTCCTTCCACTGACACCAATGATGTGGCACTACTCCTCCCACTGCAAAATTACAGTTATGAAGTAGCAACGAAAATAATTTTATGGTTGGGGGTCACCACAACATGAGGAACTGTATTAAGGGGTCGCGGCATTAGAAAGGTTGAGAACCACTGATCTAGAGTCAGTTTCCTGCAAAGTATTGCTCCAGGGTTAGAGGAAATCGTTTTTTCCAAGCCAAAGCTGTGTTTCAACTGTCTACAGAGCATTGCCCCCAGAGCAGAAAAGCGCTTATGCTGGTTTAGAACATAATCAGCATATTGCTCTGGTGAGTTTATTCAGTCTATTTGGTGGTGGATTCACTTGGATTTCGTTGAATTTTTTTCATCTTCACTACTAAAAAAATTTTTTGGGACTTCATATGATTGATTTAATTTTGTTATGATATGTTTTTGCGATTAATAATGATTTAGATACATTTTTGTCACGGACACTTTTATTTATTTTTATATTTGTTACTAGCGCAGTCTGTGTATTTTTGTATCTGTATGCACATTCACATAGGGCAGACTTTGCAGCTGGTTTTATTGATATCGAAATTGACAGGACTAATATTTTTGTTCTGGCGCCACCTATATTTATTTAGTCATGCAAGCATCTAAGAGTCAGAATGAATTTAGATATCAGCTGAGTGGACACTATTATTATTATTATACAGGATTTATAAAGCGCCAACAGTTTGCTCAGCGCTTTACAAAATAAAGGGAGACAATACAGCAATAATACAGTTCAATACAGGAGGGTTAAGAGCTTACAATTCTTTAAGGATAAAGCAAATGCAAAAAATTAAGGCAATTCCCTACTCTATATGCCCAAATCAATACATATTTAATACTGAAAAAAGGCTTCTAAAGACTCAAGACACCCCTCTATATAATAAAGATCTAAAATCGATAAATATTTTCCAATATATTAGGTTGGAACAATTCCTATGATATAAGCCTCCTCTTCCCATTTTGACATTTTATATAAATGGTTGTGGTTTACACCATGAGCTCTCTCAACTTTCTGAACTTTCCTGAATGGGACATTCTTTCCTGAGTGTGTAGGAAGATCAAGTACCAAGCAATTCCTGTGTATTTGATCATGGTCCAAGGAGTGAGTTGAGCCACTGGGGTGCATTGTTAAGGATGCGAAGCACAGGCACTTAACCACACGGATGTGCAGATTTCTGACACATTTTTGTGGAATGGTGCATGGACGAACAACTTGCTATATTAAATAGATTTCATTTATCTGTACTGCACATTTCTATGGCAATTTTATTAGATTTAGTAAAATTTTGTGGATAGAGTATGTTTTTTCATACAGTCTTAAGGAAATTCATCATATCAGGGAGTCTGGCCTTCAGATGACGTGAATGGGGCATTTCAAGGGAGAGTTGGTTTGTCCCACAAGTTGTAGTTTGCTGGAGAGAAGCTGGGCATATGGCACTGACATAAATGGAGTCTAACATAAGACCAAAATACCCTCATGCAGGTACAAAAAGCCGGGAACTGCGCATGTGTGCCACTGGGAATAGTGCAGGGCGCTTGCGCCATCTCAAACACAACCACAGGAAGTGCATCATCTGTAGGGCGGAAGTACACTGAGAAAATGTGCAAGGAAAGCATATGACAGCTTCCAAACAGAAGGAAGGGAATGTTAAGGGGCCAGAGACCAATAAATAGTAATGATACTGAAATAATGAAACTTCAATCTCTCTAAGGCGTCCTTTAGCGATTCCGAAATTAAGACTACTATAGAAGGGCACCCCATAACCCTCCCAATCTATTCAAATTATTCGTGGACCTTAACAGGTTCACACAAAATCTCAACGTTAAAAGATAATGTCTCCACCCAGGATAAAAAGGATGGAAATGGAAGATATGAGGGATGAGAAAGATTTGGACCATGCCAGTGTCTCTAAAGATGAAGCCCTGGAAGTTTTAGAAGATCTTTGGGTTGAGGGATGTGTAGATCAGGATGGAATTGGAGATCTTGAAGAATTTGGTGCTTGGTCTAGAGACACTCATGGCCATGCGTTTATAGGTTCACTGCAACATACTCCTTTTAAGCCCAAATCAACATTCCATCCCCATTGGGCTAAAAGGGAACTACATTTTTTCCTTCTAGGAGGTGGTTTATGCTGAGTTTAAGGTAATATGTCAAAAATCAACAGAAAATCATTGTGCTAGCATGTCCCCTACAGATAGAAGATCCCTTGAGAATTTGAAAAATAACCTATTGTCATCATACAGGCAAATAAAGTATGTGGACTTGTCATTCAAGACAAGGAGGCCTATTTAGCAGAAGCGGCCCGACTCCTGGGAGATAAAGACACATATGAGCCTCTTCCTAGGGATCCCATCTCGTGATATAAACTGGCCCTTAGGAACCTGGTTGACTCAGCTGTCCAGAACAAGATAGTTTCGAAATAAGGAGTCATTTTTATTTAGACCTTTCCCCATGACACCACATTTCTATCATATCCCAAAAATTCACAAAAGTGAAACCAACCCTCCCGGCCCACCTATTATTTCCGGGATCGACAGCTTCAGCAATAATCTTGGCAATTATATTATTTCTTACAAGATTTGGTCACACAATTACCTTCCTATATGAGAGACTCTGGCCACATGATTGAAATTCTGTCCAGTTACTAGTGGCATGAGGGGTACAGGTGGGTGTCCTTGGATGTGTGATCATTATACACTAGTATTCAACACGAGTATGGACTACAAGCAGTACAATACCTCCTTTCCAGGGTCAACTCCTTGCACCCTTCCCAGATCTCATTCCTACTCAAGTGCATAAAGTTCACTTTCACCCACAACTATTTCACCTTCACTGGTCAATTCTATAGGCAAATCAAGGGCACAGTTATGGGAGCCAGAGTTGCCCCAAGCTATGCTAACCTGTTTATTGGCCTTTGGGAACACCATATTTGGAACCATAATCCTTTCGCAGTAAATCTGGTGCTAATCTCTATGCAAGTTACATAAATGAGATACTCATTTGGGATGGCCCTTTGGTCATACTAAATGAGTTCATACAATATTGCCTATCAAATACTTCTGGCATCGAATTCACACATGTTGTGAATGACAATAGACTTTGAACTTAGGATTGTGCCCGATTCATGAATAGTGTCCAAAAGCAGGCAACTCATATCTGCATGCTGAGAGCCACCATCATCCCAGATGGACAAACAATGTTCCTCTGGAACAATTTTGTAGACTGAGCAGGACCTGCACCTTAGTTGAGGATTATGACACACAAAGTCTGATCTTGAGAAAGAAGTTTTTGGAGAAGGGCTATGCAGCTACCAAGATTGATGAGGCATACAATAAATACAGAAAATAATATTCTAGTAGGACAGGCACCAAGGGAGATTCCAACATGGAATCTAAGTCAGGGACACGCATAACATCCAACCAACATCGTGCAGCGTTCTGCGCTAGGTTCAACCAGAAAGCCTTTATCAAGAGAATCCTCCACAAATTGGGGAATCCTGGTTCAGGACCCTCTTCTCTCTGGGCACATCCCTCCACAGCCAGAAGTGATATTTCGTCGTCTCAAGGATTTGAAAAGTATAATAGCTCCTAGCAGAGCGACTCTTTCCACCAAGCACTCAGTTTGACCAAAAAGGCAGCGATAGATGTGGGGTGCCCAATTGTGGAGCATTTGAACACATATGGCACAGAAAAAATACATTTCTTGGAGTAGATGGGAAAACACAAGGTGTCTTGCCAATTCAGTGATGTACATAACGAAAGTCCCAAGGGACTCAGTATTTGGCATAGAAGCCATACTAGGTGTGATACAGATACGGGTAGAAAGTTCCGTAAGCTGTGCAGAAGGGAATCCTTTTGGACACATCAGCTTGGTTCACTGGTTCCTAAGGGCTTCAATACCACATTAGATATCCAGTCTCTTCTTTGACTGGTACATCCTCTGGAGGTGGCGCTATTCATAGCCACTGCTAGTGGTCTTCATATTTCTTTTTGCAGGTCTTTACACTGGAGTTCTGGTGTAGCACCTTGTCACACTCCTTGGTGCCAGGTACCTATCATTTTCCTCCACATAAGCTCAGGAGAATAAATATTTGCTCTCCAGATGGTTCTCTATCCCATTGGCCATCTGGGAGGTGTCTCAGTTTGTCTCCACACACGGACATCGTTTTGGGTGCGGATTCACATTACATTTTTGCCCACCCCATTTTGGTCTGATAAAATACAAATTTTCATTTCATCCAGTTTCCCTTAGCATTCTCTGTATTCCTCATTCGGTCAGTATGACTTTGGATAAAAATTAAATAAAATACTTTATACTATTTATTTTATTATAGGTACTTCTATAGCACCGTCAATTTACACAGCACTTTACATATATATTGCATATTCACATCAGTAATTTTTTTATTTTATCTTCATTTTTATCTAACAGGTTAGAGATATTACTATTTATATATGCACCTACAGTTGTGCTCAAAAGTGTACATACCCTGGCAGAAATTGTGAAATTTTGGTATTGATATTGAAAATATGACTGATCATGCCATAAAATGCTCTTTTATTGAAGGATGAGGATCATATGAAGCCATTTATTATCAAATAGTTGTTTGGCACCTTTTTAAATCACGATAACAGAAATCACCCAAATGGCCCAGATCAAAAGTTTACATACCCTGGAATGTTTGGCCCTGGTACAGACACACAAGGTGACACACACGGGTTAAAATGCCAATTAGAGGTTAATGTCGCACATCAGTTGCTTTTTAAATTGCAATTAGTGTCAGTGTATAAATAGTCAATGAGTTTGTTAGCTCTTATGTGAAAGCACTGACTAGGCTAGATACTGAGCCATTGGGATCAGGAAAAAAAAAAACTGTCAAAAGTCCTGTGTAACAAGGTAATGGAGCTTAATAAAGATGGAAAAGGACATAAAAAGATGTCCAAAGCCTTGAATATGCCAATCAGTACTGTTAAAATCACCTATTAAGAAGTGGAAAGTTCGGGGATCTCTTGATAACAAGCCAAGGTCAGGTAGACCAAGAAAGATTGCAGCCACAACTGCCAGAAGAATTGTTCGGAATACCCATAGGTAACCACAAGAAAAATACAGGCAGCTTATGTATTTGTTATCCATAATTGTTATTGTGCTTCTGAAATCCCCTCTGTTTTAATTTACACACTTTATATATAGATTTTCATGTGGTCAGTCCATGTAGCACATATTTAGGACTTCTCTTCACCCCCTCCACCATCCATTATACTTCCCCCGCCCCCAAACATTTTATCTGTATAAAATTACATTTTCAGTATCATTGCCATTTGTCTCTGGCCCCTTAACATTCCCTTCCCTCTGTTTGGAAGCGGTCATATGCTTTCTTTGCCCATTTTCTTGGTGCACTTCCACCCTACAGATGATGCACATCCGGTGGCTGTTTTTGAGATGGCACGTGTGCCCTGCACTATTCCCAGTGGCGCGCATGCACAGTTCCCGGAGTGACGTCCAGTGCCATCACAGCGTGTGCTCCACATGTCTTCACACACTCCAGATTCTTAGACTGCACAGTCCTCTCCACCTCTTCTCCATTTAAGGGGCATAATACCACATACAGTAAGTCTTTCATATAATTTATGCTTGTGGCATACAGTGCACTGTTTGCGCACATCTTAGTATAAGCACCATTGATTTCATTTTATTTAATTCATGGAAGTGACATGCAGAAAATAGGTTTAGGACCCAGCAGTGGGGCCATTTTACTTGGAGGGGGTGTGGTGATGATTTCAATCAGTAATTCTCTCTACAGTGAAGGAAAAAAGTATTTGATCCCCTGTTGATTTTGAATGTTTGCCCACTCACAAAGAAATGATCAGTCTAAAAATCGAATGGTAGGTATATTGTAACACTGAGAGACAGAATGGCAACACGAAATTCAAAAGAAATGAATGTCTAACACATTATCCACTGATTTGCATGTTCATGAGGCTTGAGGTGATTGTAGCCATATTAGTGCACTTGCAACAGAAATTGAGTACGGTCCGTGATACTTTATTTGCACTAACATACAATTTTGAGGACAAGCTTTCGGGGTATGTCCCCTTCTTCAAGGTCTGAGCAGTACTATTACAATGTATTTGCAGAATGTTAGAAGTTGGAGATGAGGATACAGCAAAGCAAAAGCAAAGACTTGGGGGAGGGGGGGGGGGGGGAACAACAACAATCACAGAGAGAGTCATAAAAATGTTGGATAATGACTGAGGACTCCCATGTCCAAATTCAGGCGTTCTCTTGTGTCAAATAGAATTATCATTCTTCGTTCAAAAGTTTTTCTTTTCTGAATGGATTAGAAATTTCCTTTCAGAACTAAAACATTTACGTCTCCCAAAGTGTGGTCTGGTTGTGCGAAATGGTGTCCCACAGGTGTGCAAAAGTTATCTTCTTTATGTTATGTCTGTGCAAATTCATCCTTGTTTGCAACTTCTGTCCTGTTTCACCAACATAAGATCCTTTGCTACACTTTCTGCACTGGATAAGGTACACAACATTACTGGAGGTGCAGCTGTATGATCCAGAGATATTGAAGATCCCTTTTGAGTGTGTGACAATTTTTGATGGATTGATTTGGTTGCACAGTTTGCATTGTTTTTTATTGCAGGGTGTGCTTCCATTATTTGTGACCTCATAATCAGAAGGAAGTTTCCTACTGATTAGTTTTTCTGAGGTTAGGGGGTTGTCTGAAGGCCAGTATTGGTGGTTGCTGGAATATTTCTTTCAGAGTTCCATCCTCTGTTGTGATGGGATGTAAATCTTTGATTATTTTTCTTATCCCTTCTAGTGCTGGGTTGTATGTGGTTACTAAAAAGGTACACGGTTGTTTGTTTTTTTCTCTTTGTACTTAAGTAGATTTTCCCTTCGGGTTCTCAAGGCTGTGTTTATGCTGGTGTTGATAGTTTTATCCTTGTAACCTTTCTTATGGAAGGAGTCTGCTAGTGTCCCGAGATGTTTATTTCTGTCTCTTGGGTCAGAACATATTCGGTGGTATCTAATGGCCTGACTGTGTATGATGGCACGTTTCGTGTGTTGGGGGTGGAAGCTAGAACTGTGGAGGTAGTTGCATCTGTCAGTGGGTTTCCTGTATATTGGAGGTGTGAAGCGTGTCATCCCTGATGTATACTGTGGTGTCTTGGAAGTTGACTTGTGTGTGAGTATTCCATTTTTAGTTTGATCGATGAAAAGTGTTGATCAATGAGTACAATTGTTTTAGGTTTTCTTCACCTTCTGTCCATATGATGAAAATATCATCAATATAGCAATAGTATCTGTATGGTTTTTGTTCCATGCTGTTCAGGAATTCTTCCACCAGGTCAGCCATAAATAAATTGGCATATTGGGGTGCCATTTTACTTCCCATCAAAGTACCCATACATTGAAGATAGATGTCTTTATTTAAGGCAAAGTAGTCATGTGTAAGTATGAATTCAATGAGCTGTGTAACATTGTATGTTAGTGCAAATAAAAAAAGTATCACGGACAGTACTCAATTGTTTGTCATGTTCATGAGCAAAATAAGTATTTGATCCCCTTCACAAAACATGACTTAGTACTTGGTGGCAAATCCCTTGTTAGCAATCACAGAGGTCAGACGTTTCCTGTAGTTGGCCACCAGGTTTGCACACATCTCAGGAGGGATTTTGGCCCACTCTTGGCAGATCCTCTCCAAGTCATTAAGGTTTGGTGGCTGATGTTTGAAAATCTGTGGAGGGAGCTGAAAGTTCGAGTTGCCAAACGGATTAAGGTCTGGAGACTGGCTAGGCCACTCCAGGACCTTAATGTGCTTCTTCTTGAGCCACTCCTTTGATGCCTTGGCCGTGTGTTTTGGGTCATTGTCATGCTGGAACACCCATCCACGACCCATTTTCAATGCCCTGGCTGAGGGAAGAAGTTTCTCACCCAAGATTTGATGATATATTGCCCCATCCATTGCCCCTTTGATACAGTGCAGTTGTCCTGTCACCTTAGCAGAAAAGCACCTCCAAAAGCAGAATGTTTCCACCACCATGTTTTACAGTTGGAATGGTGTTCTTGGGGTCATAGGCAGCATTCCTCCTCCTCCAAACACACGAGTTGCGTTGATGCCAAAGAGCTTGATTTTGGTCTCATCTGACTACAACACTTTCAACCAGTTGTCCTCTGCTTCATGTTCAGTGGTAAACTTCAGACAGGCCTGGACATGTGCTTTCTTGAGCAGAGGGACCTTGCGGGCACTGCAGGATTTCAATCCTTGTTGACGTAGTGTGTTACCAATTGTTTTCTTGGTGACACTGGTCTCAGCTGCCTGGAGATCATTGACAAGATCCTCACGTGTAGTTCTGGGATGATTCCTCACTGTTCTCATGATCATTGACACTCCACGAGGTGAGATCTTGCATGGTGCACCAGACCTGACAGTTGTTTTGTGTTTCTTCCATTTGCAAATGATTGCAACAACTGTTGTCACCTTCTCACCAAGCTGCTTTGCAATCGTTTGGTAGCTCAGTCCAGCCTTGTGTAGGTCTACAATATTTTCCCTGACATCCTTAGACAGCTCTTTGGTCTTTGCCATGGTAGAGAGTTTGGAATCTGATTGATTGCTCCCGCGGACAGGTGTCTTTTATACAGGTAACAAAATGAGATTAGCAGCATTCCATTTAGGAGACTGCTTCTAATCTCAGCTTGCTAACTGTATCAAAGAAACCTGGTAGCCAGAAATCCTGCTGAATGATAAGTATTTGATCCCCTATTTCCCTCAAACATGCAAATCAGTGCACAATTTGTTACACATGCATTTCTTTACAATTTTTTGCTGCTATTCTGTCTCTCAGTGTTACAATACCTACCATTCTATTTTTAGACTGATCATTTTTTTTGTGAGTGGGCAAAGATTCAAAATCAGCAGGGGATCAAATACGTATTTCCTTCACTGTATATATGGAGCATGGGCTTCCCTACCATCTTATCCTTGAAAAAGTGAGTTCAAACTTCTGAAACGCGTCAGCTTTTCCCCACCGGGCACCATCATCACAGGACTTCGGTGTCAAGGTCCTACCTTTTCCCTGAGGTTATGTTACTCCATGTGCTGGCGTCCATCTTGGATTCTGCTGTGCATGGTGGGAATCCTTTTATGCCTTCAGGTCTCTGAGGTCCATCCCCCAGAGGGGCGTGGCTGATGACATATAAGCCTGTGGCCCGCACATGCTCATAGCACTTGTGTCTTGTGTCTTTGTGTTGCTATTACTCTGTTCTGACTCTCGTGACTCTCCTGGTATCTGATTCGGCTTGTGACTTGACTATTCTTTGTATTCTCCTTTGATCTGACCCTCTGTTGCTGAACCCGGCTCGTGACCTGTGATTCTCGTCTGCTGTCCTGTACTGTTTTGTCCTGTTGTTATTGACCCCGGCCTGTCTGACTACTCTTTTGTCTCTTCCACCAGCTACACGCCATTGGCGGCGGCCATTACCGCAGCTGAGGTGTCTCGGGGGGCCGCGACCTGGTTCCTGGCTGCGTCAAGTCCATCCCCACCATCAGGGGCAGCCTGGGACTTAGACTCCGCGCCCTGAGGGACTTCGGTCTGTGGGTGGTGGTTGTCCTCAGCCAGTGCGTTACATTGTTAGGCCTGCCTGTCCGTTCCTCGGCTCCTGCCCTGACATTCGGTCATGTGACATTGACCCATTTGGCTTCATGTTCGTTTGTTACATTTGTTTTGTGAGTATCCATTTGTTACGTTTTTAATAAATCAATTTGTAACCACGGTAATGCACGAGGAGAGTGCGCCCTTTTGTGTTTTTCTTTTGCTAGTATCAAGACTCCCCCCCCCCCCCCCATCTTTAGAGGGCTGCACCTCACCAAGTGAGACACTGTTTTCCATGTTGAGCATAAAGATTAGAGTGCTGGTGTTGGTTTCCTTTGGAGGGCTGTATCCAATGTCAGGCCTATATACGCTAATCAGTGAATCGGCAATGACTTCTGAAGGCTGAGCATCCAACTGAAGGTCTACAGAGACTGCACTGTTCTCTGAACTATGGGTTGAGGTAACCCACAATGTCTATACCCTGGGAATTAAATAAGTTCACCTTTTCTAACATGTTACACCCATATTCAGGGTGTAACATGTTAGCACTGCAGCTGCCCCCCCGCAGATCTTCTGCCCAGTCTGCTGTCACAAATAAAAAAAATTAAAAAAAACTACAAAATCTTGACAGCCTTTCGAGGCTGTTGGCTTGCAGTTCTTCATGAACTACCACAGCGCTGTTGAGTGCTGTGGTAGTGCATTCTCTCTTCCTGTGTATATCTTCCTGCTCGTATGAGGTACAAGCACACATGTATACAGACAGGTTTGCAGAAGTCCTGCATGGCAATGCATTTTAGGCTCCTAGTTAAAAATAAATAATAAATACACATTTTTACATGCAAAAAGATGTGCATTTATTTATTTACAAAAGGTGAACTTATACTTTAAGCAGAGCTGAGACCATGGCAAAAATCTTAGTGAAAACCAAGGGAGGGCTGTGGACAGGGAAGGTCAACAAATTACTAATGGTGATCATACTCCTACAAAATACACAATGGGGTTGATTTACTAAAACCGGAAAGTGTAAAATCTGGTGCAGCTCTGCTTAGAAACCAATTGTTTGAATGTTTTTTCTCAGAGCTTAATTGAACAAATTGAAGCTAGAAACCGATGGCTACCATGCACAGCTGCACCAGATTTAGCAAATCAACTCCACAGTGTTCTTGAGGTAGAAAGGGGAAATGCAAACAGAGCTTAAGGCTGGCCATACATTATACAATTATCTGCAGATTTTCTGCCCAATTTCCTTTAGATTTACCTTCAACTATGTAGTGCAAGGGCCTGCCTAATTGGATACAACTGAAAGTGTTGTTTAGGTTTGTCCTCCTATTATATGGTTTTTGGTAAATCTAAACCAAAAATCTGCAGATAATTGTATAATGTATGGCCAGCCTAAATGCCACTTTTACTGGAGTTGAGTTTTTTTCCCAGCCTGTAAAAGCACCTCTATGTAAGCCCATGTGTCTATGCACACATAGGCTTTTACAGGCATTTTATAAGAGGAGTGTTTACAGGATGGAAAAAAAAAAAAAAAAAAAACTGTGCGTTCAGTAGAGGAGCTTAAAGCAGAACTCCACCCAAAAGGGGTGGTTCTGCTTGTCTGCATCCCCCCCTTCCCCTGCCGCATTCAGCGGGGCTTTTTTAGACACCCTATGTGCATGAGGCCTAAAGTGGTTCCTTGATGGGGACAAGGCAACGTTCCCCTACAATAGGACACTCGTCCAAACCTCCAGTTTGTAGCCCATGGAAATGACACTCAGGAGCCAGATATCAGATTTTCTGATATCAGAAGGCCAAGAGACAACCCACCTACTCCAAAAAGTTGAGGTGCTGCTTTACTGGAGTGGGGACCAGAACAAAAAACTTGGCTCCCTTGAATTACCAGAACAAAACAGGCATGAGGGGGATGAAAGGAAAATTTCAAACCTATGAAGTAGAAGGTCAAACTGCAGAAGCACAAGCCTTCTTATGGGAAGAAACCTGAACATACTAGGAGGGTGCAGCCAGGAATCTCGATAAAAGAGAGGTAAGCTGATCTCAGTAGTGAGAAGAGGTCCATTGTCTAAAGACACTAGCTAAAAACTGAGCCCAACTGGGACAGGGGGATGTCCCTACAGCCATTTCTTTTGCCAGTGTCCAATCACCCAAACGGTAGCTACATATAACCCAGCTCATAGTGAAAAACTAAAAGATCTATGTCCTGTGCTGTATGACTAAAAAATGTTTTGTCTTTAGGATATTCTTTAAAGAACATCCTATGATACTGTAACCAACAGCTGGCAGCAAACATAGAATTCTGGACAAGGTCAGCTTACATACCTGGGTAACAAGAGGTTCAAGCAGTCGCTCAACTGCCAGGGTACGGATTTCTAAGCTCTTTGGATCCCATTTAAAATTGATATTTCCAGTGTTTAGAGTCATTTCTAAAGGATAAAAAAAAAAAAAAAAGTATAAACACTATAAATAAGCAGCATTAAATACAAACCTAAAACAACTAATTTGGAGGGAAAAAGACAGAAAAAAAGGGATTGTGACAGGAAGCATTGCTGTGAGTTTTGGCTGTAAAAAAGTGGGTGCTGATGGGTTATTGAAGACCGCATGGCTTGGTCTAGTCAGTATTGCTTTATGGTAGTACGAGTTGAGGCGGTTATTCTGTAGGTGGTCCATGTACGATAGTACCCTTTTCTGTTCCGAGTAGTAAGTGAATCTGCTCAACAAGTATTGTTGGAGATGCTCTGAAGGACATGGAGTTAGAGCTTAAGTCCCATTTGGGTTGGCCAGGGTAGGTGACAAGGCTCCATGCTTCACTGTCATAAAAGGAAGATTGGGATGAGGACACAGTCAAAACATTTTAAGCCACAGTTACTGATGGTTTTAGGATGTAAATGTACATCAGTCTTCTGATGGCATAAAAAGTGTCTTGTATTTCAAGGGCTCTGTGGCTGGTAAATGTTTAAGCTGAGGTACATGTAGCTGTTCTATTCATCAAAAAAAGAATGACGTTTCAAGTAGAGGAAGAACTCGGTTTTGTGTTCGTTTGGAACATTAGGATTGCTTTGGGTGGTTGTTGGAGATGCAGTTTTCCCCCCCTTTTTAACCACTTCCATACAGGGCACTTTTACCCCCTTCCTGCCCAGGCCAATTTTCAGCACTCTCACATTTTGAATGACAATTGGGCGATCATGCAACACTGTAGCCAAACTAAAATTTTATAATTTTCTTCACACAACTAGAGCTTTCTTTTGGTGGTATTTAATCACCACTGGGGTTTTTATTTTTTGCAAAATTAACAAAAAAAAAAAAAAAAAAAAAATTTAAAAATTTGCAAATAAATAATTGTTCTTCATAAATTTAGGCCAAAATGTATTCTGCTACATGTCTTTGGTGAAAATAACCCAAATTAGTATTTATGATTTAGTCTGTAGGAAAGTTAGAGAGTTCACAAACTATGGGATATATCTGAAAATTGATCAGTTCTGAAGTACTCACAGCCAATCTAATTTCTTGAGGTCCAAGAATGTCAGAACAGTACACATATCCCCCAAATGAAACCTTTTTGCAAAGTAGACAGTCCGGCGTATTTAATAAGAGGCATGGTGAATTTTAAGTAAATTTTGTCATAATTTTTCAGAAAATGAAAAAATTTAATTTCTCTTACACATACTGTCACCAGTACAGCATCATTATATAACTGGCATAGCGGTGATCAGGGACACCGACTGGTGACAGTACGAAAAAAAGATAACATTTTTAATTAAATTTTTTTTTCTTCATATTTCACTATGATCAAAGTAGTATAATGTTACCATAGTAACATTGTGCTACTTTGGGGAAGTGATCAGTTTGTTTGTTTTTTTTGTTTATTTTTAACACAATTTGCTTATAGCAAAGAATTACTTTCCTATAAGCAAGCATTCACCTGAATGAAATCGATTCATTCAGGGTTTTTGTGATTAGCTGTGATTGGGCCACAGCTAATCACATGACACAGCTGGGATGTGATTAGCCCAGCTTGTGCATGTGATCATTCACAGCTAGACACACTTGTATACAATGGATGGCATGAAAGGAAGCCATACAACTGTCATGTGACGTGCTGTGATTGGTCACAGCAGGTCACATGGTACCGGCAACGGGGCCGGTACTCAGATCTTTCATCGGCCGTGTCCGAGGTATGTGGCCGGTGACAGATCGTGCAGCTGCGCGGCTCTGCAGGCGCGCAAACTGCGCATGCCCAGGAGGATGCCATATGGCCAGTACACAGATCTGTCAATGGCCGTGTCCAAGGTACACGGCCAGTGACAAAATCGCACCGTAGTGCGGCCCTGCGCAATGCGCGCTCCGAAAAGGACGCCATATAGGGTCCACCCAGAGGGACGAGGTGTTCGCCCGGCCGCCATCTGGCTATAGGCAGGGCGCCAACTGGTTAAGGATGGGAGTGTATTTTTTTTTATGCAGGATTGCATTAGCCATCTTTAGATCAGTGTTCTCAGGGTTAACTTGATTTAAGACTGACCATAAAAGGTGCTTCTTAGGCTAGGTTCATTGCAGGTCCTGCTTGTCTGGTTTGCCTGGCCACAGCAGCCCATTCATTTGAATGGGCTGCTCTATCTGTGGGAAACGCAGGAAAAATAAGGCCCACAGCTCCTTTTTCCAAAACGCAGTTGCACCAAATCGCATGATCGCATCAAGCACCGGAAAACATGCTGCGTTGTCAGATGCACAAGGGAGTTATAAGAGAATCTTCCAATGGAGACACTAGTTCTGATGACCTGAGGGTATCCTAAGGAATGCCCTTAATCTGCAGGGATTTCCTCTCACTAACTATACGGCTATGGGACAGAAAGTGAGGGGAAATCTCCACAAGGGCACACAGATGGCAAAAAATACAAAAAACACAACACCTGACAGGAGTTATAACCCTCCCTTGGTCCATCCAAAATAAAAAGAAAAATAAAATGTTTTGCCTATAGTTCACTTAAAAATATTGCCATCCAGAAATACTGATGGAACTAGAAAAAAATGACATTAAATAAATAGCCTTTTTTGATTGGGGAGGGGGAAGATCTCAGCAACACCATCTAGAAGCTTCACAAAGCGCCTTCGCAGCTGCAGTTAGCAGCTCTCCTTTACCATCAAAAGGAAGCACATCTGCCGAGAATTATTTTCCTTGGGGGCCAAAATCAGGGGTCCTCAAACTTTTTAAATAGGGGGCCAGTTCACTGTCCCTCAGACCGTTGGGAGGGCTGGACTATAGTTGAAACTTTGTTTAAACTATAGTTTGACCAGAGACTGCAGACATAGTACATGAGATGACCAGAGAATGGACATAAAACAGCGGCGGGAATACTGGGCTGGCCGCTCCATAAGACATTTCCCCCCAAGTGTGTCTTAACGAGCGAAATTTACGGTAAATGCAGGACACCTTGTTGGGTCAGATTTGTGTATAATGTAAAGAGAGGGGGGAGGGGGGGGAGAGAGGGGGGAGGGGGGGGAGAGAGGGGGGGGGGAGGGGGCAGAGAGAGAGAGAGGGGGGGGAGGGGGCAGAGAGAGAGAGAGGGGGGGGAGGGGGCAGAGAGAGAGAGGGGGGGGGGAGAGGGGGCAGAGAGAGAGAGAGGGGGGGAGAGGGGGCAGAGAGAGAGAGAGGGGGGGAGAGGGGGCAGAGAGAGAGGGGGGGGGAGAGGGGGCAGAGAGAGAGAGAGGGGGGAGAGGGGGCAGAGAGAGAGAGAGGGGGGGAGAGGGGGCAGAGAGAGAGAGA